>NW_012153062.1:23067885-23071178 GCF_000956105.1 Propithecus coquereli | reverse complement strand
ATGACGTTGAAGTGGATAACCCAACAAACAAAACAAAACAAAATTCTAGATTAAACTCTTTAAAGGAAACAAAGGAACATGGGCTCTGTGATGATCAGAAGGAATAATCCAAAGTCCACCAATATTTCTCAGTGTGATGAAGATAAATCCCAATAGATGGAGTTCAGCACAGAAAACATTTACTAAAATCCCAGGAGATGGCAGAGTGCAGGTCCCCTTCCATGTGTACATAGCCACAGTTTTCTTCTTCTTGAACCTGAGGTAATAGATAAACCAAGTGGAATTCACTCACACTATAGCAGAACAAAAAGAAAGTATAGACAAAGCTACTGTATTAAAAAAGATAAAACGAAAGGATACAACTGTGAAAACATATTATCAGCAAAAATAAATACATATGAGAAAGATGAATACAGATGAAGAAATCATTCTGGAAGTAAGCAGAAATCACCCCTCCACAAACACACAAACCCTGCCAGTGCTTCATGATATATAAATTAATGAGAACATAAAATCAATTTTTAAAGAAATAAAGTGTAAAGCAATATCAAAGATGAAAAGAGAGAATGCAAAACTAAGAAAACAAACCAAGAACCATACGACACCATTATAGAAGGAAAAACAAATTAGAAAGCATAAGGTATAGCTCTACTGAATATAATTTCAAACTCCAAACCCATTCAGATTTAAATTTCTTCTATCCCCTGGCCTATACAGGGAGGAAGTTAAATCACCTTCTTTTCTCTTCCTGGCTCCATTCTCGTAATTTGCTAGTCACCATTTCTACTCTCTGGGGGATGGGAGGGTAGGTGTTGGGCACAGCTTTTATGACAGGTACTGTTGTAATCCACCTGCAGTGCCCTCTAGGTGGCAGTAGTATACTTGCTGGCTCAGTAGGGTACCTTTGCGGGTTTCTCATGAACCCCATGCTGTTGCCTTGTCTGCTTCTTTTCTGTCTAGCTACTGGATTTCTGGGATCCACCCCTCAGTTCATGTCCTTCAGGCAGTACACTTAGTTAGAATCATTTCCACAGGGTCCTTGTCAAATCTCAAAAACATGCACCTTCAACCTGCCGTGGGAGGATGTACAGCGCAGTCCCGAAGCAAGCACCTATGAGTTCTGTCGCCAGACAGGGCAGTTCCAGCCACAGCATCTCACCTTCAGAATATTCACTGGTAAGACACTCCAGCTCCTGGAGACGTGCATTAAGCTCTCCAAGCGGCCCTCTGGAAAAGCTGCTCCTTGACAGAAGGCGCTGTGTGTGTCTACCTATTCTGCCTTTTCTCATTACTGTTATTACTGGGCTGTCTGGTCCAAGGTCAAGGACAGATGAAAAGACAACTTGATCTTTATACAAGGCTGCTTTTACTTCTGTTTACTTCCAAAGCAGTAAATAAACTGGTTTTGATAAAAATAAAATAGAAGAGGTCAGTAGATGCAGCTCCCCATGCTTTATGGGTATCCCACAAGAGCCCATCTGAAGTTAAGTGGAATTGGCAAATCGCCAATTTTCCAGGTCAGAGAAGAATGTGGACTCACTGTCTTTCCTGCCCCCAGCTACATAGATACCCAGAGATAACTTAGACCTCCAAGGGAAGACGGTAAGTCTGCCACACAGAAGGCCATATTCTCCAGGCCCTGAAATTCCTCCTGTACCAGCACTGGGGCAACCTGTTCTCTGAGTATACTCTGCAGTGCCTAGAAATTTCCATTTGTGTCTATTTAGGGGATTTCTACCATCGAGGAATACATGCTGTCCTTCTCCATCCAAGTGTGGTAGTTAAGGCGGGCATCCTGTCAATTCCCTACCAAAGAAATCTCTTCTTCTTCAACCTCAACTTTTTATGTAGGCTGGAGGTAGGTGAACCACTATAGCTGGCAGAGCTAGTTTAGGACTATGACCTTTGAACATTCGACATGAACAGTCTGGTAGTTCCCTTTAGAATGAGAAGCACATATCATTTTGTTAACTTTTGGGGCCTCTGGTAGAGCACCTTGTTATTTGTCCACCATATCGTGCCTTATATTATTACTGCTGGGTATCTAGAGACTGTATCACCCATTCTTATTTTCTCTGCAGTGCCTGGGATGGCACCTTGTTCATTGAAGACACCCCATAAATGCTTGGGAAATTGAATTTAATTTTAAGAGATACCAATCTTTCCTTTTCTATGCACATACTGCCCACCCTTCATTAGTGGAACAAGGCTACCTTTTCCATGAAGAATTCCCTTCCTTTTCAGCCCCATTAATTTCTCCTGGTCTCTGAACTCCTCTAAAACTTTGTTCACATGATGTTTATATCATTTAAATTTTTATTTACCTTGCCTCTTCAGTGAGACCCTGAGTTCTTTAAGGATATGAATCATCTAACACTTCTTTAGAGATATTAACAAACATTCAATAAATATTGAAATAAATACCTGTCAAATGAGATAAAAATCATCTCAGCTATATGTATTTCAGAAAGGACTATCTCTTTTTTTGCTTGTGTTTTACAAAAAGTTGAACTAAAGAAATTCAAGCGAGGATCATCATAGAATGTTAGAGCAAGAGAGGACTCTAGAGATTCCCAATTCCACGCAGTTTACTCCATTGTAATGTAGCAGCACATTACAAATGCTGCCTCCCTTCACCCTCTGCTGGCCATTCCAGTAACTGCACCTTTTCAAATTTCATTTCAGAATGACTATCATTCCTGTTTCCTTCAGACTCCTGAAATTGGCTAAAACCAGTTGTTGTTTTTTTTTTGAGACAGAGTCTTGCTCTGTTGCCCAGGCTAGAGTGCCGTGGCGTCAGCCTAGCTCACAGCAACCTCAGACTCCTGGGCTCAAGCAATCCTTCTGCCTCAGCCTCCCAAGTAGCTGGGACTACAGGCATGCGCCACCATGCCCGGCTAACTTTTTCTATATATTTTTAGTTGTCCAGATCATTTTCTTTCTATTTTTAGTAGAGACGGGGTCTCGCTCTTGCTCAGGCTGGTCTCGAACTCCTGAGCTCAAACGATCTTCCAGCCTCGGCCTCCCAGAGTGCTAGGATTACAGACGTGAGCCACCGTGCCCGGCCTAAAACCAGTTTTAAATGGGTTATATATAATACCACTTGTTCACTCCAGAAAAACTAAGATTATATTACCCATGGGTAATATTCATTTAAGCACTTGGGTTTGGAGCCAGATTGCTCGTGTTCGTAAGTCAGTTCTTCCATTTCATAACTTGGACAAGTTACTAAACTTTCTAATATCTCTGCCTCCAGTTTCCTGATCTGAAAAATGGAAATAATAATAATAGCA
>NW_012153062.1:23060877-23065590 GCF_000956105.1 Propithecus coquereli | reverse complement strand
CTCAACCATCCTTTGAAAAAATTTGCTCTTATGAGCTTCAGACAATAGCACAAATCATATAGACCTAGTACCTCTACTTACACTATCTATATACAATTTTAAATATCATATTTCTCTGATGAACTGTTAAGATCAACATGGATTGTGTTTCTCTTTAAGGTCAGTTTCCAAAATCCCTGGCTGATTTTCAGACCTTACGCTAATGTTAAAATAATTGCATTAAATTAAAATAGTCTTTGGCTACCTAGACATTTTCTAAGTAGATCTAAATTCATAAAATATAGGATACAAAATCAAGCAAAGTGTTATCATATATATCTTATCATATATGTCTTATTTGTTTACATTCTAGATTGGCCGTTAGTTAACACATTGAAAAAGATGTGCAAATACCTTTAGGTCATGTTAGTATACACGGTCATGTTTGCTACTTTACAAAATATAAAAGGAATAGATAAAGGTGTTCACAGAACACAAGCAACCTTCACTGGAGTCCTGCCATGGCTAACACACTTGTTTTATGACAATTCTCACTTACCCTTGTCCTAATTCCTCTGTGACTGTGAGAATTCACTAGTTAGTTGATATGGTTAAAAGATGTAACTAAAATTGGTGATACACTTGGTACAAAGAGATATGAACATATAAGATGATGGATGTGTTTTATCCACCTGTCTATAATAGTTGGGAAATCTTGTCAATCTTAATAATGAACATTTCTCTAACATTCTTGTTCTCAGAATTGTGATGTCACTTATAAGTTCTCTACTATATTCCTCTCACCCTCAACACACACACACACACACACACACACACACACACACACAACACATACAAACCCCTTTCCTGACAGTTAGCCTTAAAATACTTGGGCAATTTCTTCTCTGCCTCAAGGACAGACATAGAATCTCAAACATACCAGCAACTTTACTAAGCTCTCTATATAGTACTCTCCACCTTCAAAGATGAGTAAAAGGGTTTCTGCCAGAACCTCAGTGAATTACAAAAGCCGGATATCTCTGTGTTGAGGTTTGGATTATCAGGGGAAAAACCAATATGGAACCTATTTTAAAACGTACAGCAGAAGAGGAGAGCACTTGCTATACAAATATGAATTAGACATAGTCCCCAGCCTGAAGCTCACAGTTGAGCAAACCAAATTGATACAAAATACAAGACTTTTTAAAAAAGAAAAGAGATAAAGAGTTTAAAATGATAGAAGATATGATAATGAATACAGAAGGAAGTCATATTTCTAACCTTTCAAACATGTGAATAAGAGAAAATTCTAAAGGACAAAAGAAAATAAAGTAAGCAAAGGCAATGATACCTAAAGGAAAAGCTTCCCAATCTAAAAAATTATTTAATCCCAGAATTGAGTGTTTCAGGAAAAATTAATTAAATATATCACGGTGACTTTTTGAAGCTCAAAAGTAAAGAAAAATTCTTAAAAAGCTCTAAAAAATGAAATTACATAAAACAGCAAGAAAGGGTATTTGTCTTCTCCTTTGCAATTCTAAATGCTAGAAAAAAATAGAAAACCTAGGTTCAATCTTCCATCAAAAAAATAATTTATGGCCAGGTGTGGTGGCTCATGCCTGTAATTCCAGCACTTTGGGAGATCAAGGTGGGAGGATTGCTTGAGGTCAGGAGTTCAAGACCAGTCTGGGCAACATAGGGAGAACCTGTCTCTATGAAAAAAAAAAAAATGTTTAAATAATTCAAAGTTATTTTGTTTTTATATTTGATAATTATATAAATATAATGTTTTGAAATTTTTATTGACTTAAAGTAGAATTTAAAATAGAATGGCTTAACTTCTAAATCACTGTAGAAGATAAAGGTGGGTAAATCAGTCTATACAGAGGAGAAAATCATTCAGAGTCGGGGAGAAGGAAGGATGTACTGAACAATTCGGACGAGATACCTGCCAATTACACTCTTTCTGACCAGCAGCAGGATACACACCATGACCACAGCCCTCTTCAGAGAGGTTTTTTTATAATTATACTTTGTAATTCATGATCTGATCATCCCAATTATAGGAACAGTTTTGCTAGATTTTTGAATGTCAGACATATGGTGCAGAATTGTGCTAAAATGTATCTGGAATTTGTTTTAATTGGGTATGATGAGACATGCAGACACAGAAACGACCATCATAAAGAAGTTTATACTCACACATCCCTATGGGGAAGCACCAGGGTCAGTCAAGGCATGAAAGGGCGTGGAAAAGCATGGACCAATGCCTTTATTGTGTTTTTTGTGGGAAGGAACAGGTAAGGCAGGGTAGGCAGACTTAGGACTGGTTAGTTCAGATAATTTCCAGTGGGCTCTAGGGTGTAGGGACTGTTCCTGGTTGCCTGGAACCTGGCCCTGGGGTGTTGGTAGGAGAGGGGAATGATGGTGCAACTTGTGGGAGCTCCATAAAGGAGGCAGTTGGTGGGTATGGGCTCTGGATTCACTGGTTTCCATACAAAAACAGCACTCACAGGAAAGTCATTTGTTATCTATAGGAATTAGCTAACTGTGGGAGGGGCAGACTCTCCAGGATTAGCAAGGCCCCGAGATGTCAAAACATCATAAAATACAGAAAATAGAAACATGGCTAATATGGGAATGCAGGTAGGAGTTACGGAAGCAGAGAGGCCCACTGAGAGAAACCAAGAAGCAGAATTCATAAAGCAATAGATGCTGTGGGAAATAGAACAATATAAAAGCAGAAATTTGGCAGGGCTTGCTGGCTCACATCTGTAATCCCAGCACTTTGAGAGGCAGAAGCAGACGGATCACTTGAGGCCAGGAGTTTGAGACCAGCCTGAGCAAAACAGTGAGACCCTGTCTCTACAAAAAATAAAAAATAAATAAATAAATAAGCAGAAATTCATTAAAACTGTAAGTTCTCAGAGCATGGATTGGGTCCATCTTGTTCACACTTGACTATCTCGAGCAATTTTGACGTTGTCTTAATACATGTATTGAATGAATGATTGGGTCACTCACTTTATCAATCAATCCATAGTAGAGAAAAAAAGACCAAAAGAATTGATAATGATGAGTGCAATAGAAGCAAAGACAGAGGATTACTAAGAAAGGGCAGAGCTCTCAAGCACAGAAACAGATATCTCCTGCTGAAAAGGACAACAGGAAAAGCTAGTCTCTGGAACCAAGCCATATTTTGATTCATGCTGAAGTGCTCTGAAATGGCTGTAGGAAAATTGAAACTATTCTTCTCCTTCTCATTTTCTCATAGATCCTTAAAATAATCATCAGTAACAAAACCTAACAAAAACTGATAGAACACAGAGCATAACCTTACATTATACAAAAAGCTCAAAATCTAAAATTCTTTCATTTTAAAGAGTGAAAATGAACTAAAATTTGATTCAATAAAATAAGAAAAGAGTAAAGTAAAAGAAATGATTTTATGGCCAGTCAGGGTGGCTCATGCCGGTAATACTAGTACTTTTGGGAGGTTGAGGTGGGAGGATTGCCTGAGGCCAGGAGTTCAAGATCAGCCTGGGCTAGAGTGAGATCCCATCTCCACAAAAAATAGAAAAATTAGCTGGCCGTGGTGGCACACACCTGTAGTCCCAGCTACTCAGGAGGCTGAGGCAGGAGGATTGCTTGAGCCCAGGAGTTTGAAGTTGCTGTGAGCTATGGTGACGCCACTGCACTCCAGCCTTGGCAACAGAGTGAGACCCTGTCTCAAAAAAAGATGATTTTATGAAATATATTCATTCATTAAGCTAATATTTATTGAGCACCTGTAAGTGCCAGGCTATGTGCAAGGTGTAATGACACAATCATGAATAAAACAGACACAAACTCTATCCTAACAGAACCTAAAGTATTGGTGAAGAAGATAGTTAAATAGACAATTATAATACAATGAAGAAATGTATTGATAGGGGACATTCAGGGTGTTATGTATGCACACAGTTCATAAAACCTTCTCAGACAAGGAGGAGTGATCAAGGAAAACTTAGTGAAGTGTTACCTAAGTTGATACTAAAAGAAGACTAGCTAAGATGGGCTGGGGCTTGGTAGTGATCCTGGAGACTCACAGGTGACCTTCTGGCAAAGGCCAGTAAGTACAGAAGTCCTAAAGCAGGAGTGTGTATGGACTTTTGAGAAACAGCAAGGAGGCCAGAAATGAAGAGGAGATTGGTAAGAACTGCTGCCAGAAGGTAGGAAGGAGTCAGATCTTGTAGGACCACAGAGATTACTGAAGGGACTTCAGCTTTTATGGCTAGAAGGCAGAGTATTGGATGCTGGATTCAAGGTGGTAGTAAACAGACTGGTTGTGAAATAGTTGGGGGTACGGGGGTGAGGGACGTGAGGATGTGAGAAGGAGGGGACAACTGTATGTCCCTTTTACCAGGAAAGCAAAAGCTTTCTAAAAATCTCCTTGTAGAATCTGGCTTAGATCTCATTGGCCGGAACTGCATCACATGGCTACCCCTAGGTGTACAGGAGGCAAGGAAATGGGTATTCAAATTTCCAGTCTCTACAGTGGAGGCAGGAAAAAAGAAAGGACTTGGGAATCAGAGCCACACAGCGTTGCACAATAGGTAATAGTGTGTTGTCCCTGAAAGCATCTAAAGTTCCTCCACTAAGAATAATGTTGGTGATAAGTTTGATGTATAGATTTTCATCAAGTTTAGAAAGTTGTGGCCGGGCGCGGTGGCTCACGCCTGTAATCCTAGCACT
>NW_012153062.1:23058106-23060222 GCF_000956105.1 Propithecus coquereli | reverse complement strand
GAAATGCTAAAAAAGATAGTCATGGAAGGCCCCTGTGACAAGATGAGATCTTAACAAAGACTTGGATGAAGCAAGAGGGTGAATCATTTCAGCATCTGGGCGTAGAGCATTTTGGCAAAGGTCAGTAAGCACAGAAGTCCTCAAGCAGGAGTGTGTATGGAATTTTGAGAAACAGCAAGGAGGCCAGAAATGAAGAGGAGACTGGTAAGAACTGCTGCCAGAAGGTAGGAAGGAGTCAGATCTTGCAGGACCACAGAGATTACTGAAGAGACTTCAGCTTTTGTTTTTAGTGCATGGGAAGTCATTACAGAGTTTTCAGCAGAGGCAGGACATGTATGATTTGCATTTAAAAAAGAAAACTCTGGTTTTGTAGGAAAGTGGGAAGTTAGGAGGCTATTACGATACATCTCTACAAGGTGAGAGATAATGGTTGTTTGGAAAAGGGGTTGCTGTAAGCAGCTAACATGTGGACAGATTCAGGATATATTTGGATGGTAGAGTCAACAGGATTTGCTTAGAGTAATGTATTTGGAAAATAGAATAAAACGGATTTGCTGATGTATAGATTGAGTTATGAGAAAAAGGGAAGAGGCAAGGATGATGGTTAGGTTTAGCCTAAGTAACTTGAACAATACAGATGCCTTTCACTGAGATGGGGAAAGTCAATGGTTTAGTTTTGTACTTGTTAAATCTGATGGGCCTTTTAGACACCTAAATGGATATAATAGCAGTGAGATAGATTTTTCAGTCTAAAGTTCACAGGAGAGGTCAAGGCTGGCAATATAAATTCTGGGGTTGTTAGTACAAGAAAAGGTATTTAATACCACTGGACTAGATAAAATCACCTAAAGAATGGAGATAAAGAAAAGAAAAGGTACAGAACTGGGTCAGTTTCGCTAGAAGTAAAGTTTGAGACAATGATTGAAGGCACTTGATTTATTGAGAGGGCTCTCTCTCCTCAAGAAAAACCTATAAGGCCATGCAGGAAACAAAATAAAGAAGGGAAAGATCTGAGTATGAATATGGTCTCAGGTAAAAATATAGCCTTCTAATCCTTGGTTGGGGCATGGGTGGCTTAGAGCCTCTGAAAGCTAAGCCAACCCACCTTGAAGCAAAGAGGCTGGGCTTTCATACTCTTGAATCTGTCTTTGGCTGCAGGGGAAAGGAATGGGGAATACACTTCCAGGCATCACCCAGGAGGGGGCTCCTATTAGAAAAGAACAGTTCTCCAGAGGTCTCCAGTATAAGCCTTTCACTGGGCTACTTATAGCAGCTGAGTGATAAGTAAACCTTCTGACTAAAGAGAGCTGATTAGAGCATCTACATTGTCCAGGACCAAGGACCCAGCCCTGCAATAACCAAAATTTAGAAAACTGGATGATGAGGAAAAATCAGCAAAGGTACAGGCAGTGAGAGGAAGAGAGAGTGATGCTCAGAAGCTATGTGAAAAAAGTATAATGTTTTGAGGAAAAGTTGCTAATAATACACCAATCTAGGAATAAATCTAATTAAAAATGTGAAAATCTTTTACATTGCACTCTATAAAAATTACTGAATGAAATTAATAAAGACCTAAATAAACAAAAGGATATACCACACTCATAATTTGAAAACTTAATTTTGTAAAGATTTCAATTTTCCCCAAATTGATCTATGAATTCAATGGTGTGTGTGTGTGTATAAATTAACACACTGATTCTAAAATGGATATATAACAGCAAAGGACCAAAAATAGCCATGGACATTTTGAAGAAGGCTTTATACAACCAGATAACATGGTCTATTCTAAACCTATAGCAATTAAGAGAGTGCAGTATTGACCCACAGATAGCAAATTGACCAATGAATACAGAAACAGACCCACATACACAGAGTATCTGATTTATGACAAATGCAACATTGCAGTGCTCTAGTAGAATTATGGTCTTTTCAATAAGTGATGCTGGGCCAACTAGATATGCAAATGCGAAAAAAATTAATAATGACTGATACCTATACTACAAACACGAAATCATTTCTAGATGGATTGTGCATTTAAATATGAAAGGTAAAACTACTAAAGAAATTGCTCTTACAAATTAATAATGGGGTGCAAGGCGAGAACTGTGGTAAGGGC
>NW_012153062.1:23054190-23056181 GCF_000956105.1 Propithecus coquereli | reverse complement strand
GCTTGAGCAAGAGCAAGACCTATCTCTACAAAACAATTAAAAAAATTAGCCGGGCATGGTGGTGCGCGCCTATAGTCCCAGCTACTTAGAAGGCTGAGGCAAGGGGAATCCATTGAGCCCAAGAGCAGCTTGAAGTTGCAGTGAGCTATGATGATGCTACTGCACTCTAACCCAGGGGACAGAGTGAGACCCTGTCTCAAGAAACAAACAAACAAGCAAAAACTAAAAACACTAAAAAAACAAAAACAAAAACAAAAAACAAGAAACAAACAAAACCCAGTCCTGAAAACTCTTTCTGTGCAGTAACAAATCCTATGGAACCATACCTTTCTGGGAATTCATTTAAAAATACATTATGGGTGATGATTCAACATAAGTTCTCTTTAACAATAAGAAAATATAGCTCCATATTTCACAACCAAATTTTTGATTTTCTAAGGTACGTTTTGCATAAATAAGATTTTTAGGCTAGGGGTGGTGGTGTGTGCTTGTAGTCCCAGCTACTTGGGAGACTGAGGTGGGAGGATCTCTGGAGCCCAGGAATCCAGCCTGGGCAACATAGTGAGACCTACTCTGAAAAAACAAACAAACATCAACAACAACAAAAAAACCCAAAACAAACAAACAAAAAGATTCTTAGGCTCTGGTTAGTTTGGGTTTCTTTATTCAAAGCAATAAATTCTGCAATATTTTCCCTAAAAGACTTGCACTTAATTTGTTACATTTATTCTTAGTTATAGTTTTGGTGCTATTGTAAATATATTTTTTATTATGTCTTGTAATTGGTTATTATTGGTTTATATAAAAAGTATTGAGTTTTGTATGTTGATCTTGAGGTATAGTGTAGTGCCTTGCATGTAGTAAGTGATCAATAATTGCTTAGTATTACTGTGTACACAGGGACATCATCTACAAATAATGACAGTGTTATCTTTTTCTTTCCAATGCCTAAATTTATCTTTTTCTTTTTTTTTGAGAAGAGGGCAGTGGCGTCATCATAGCTCACTGCAACCTCAAATTGCTGAGCTCAAGCCATCCTTCCGCCTGAGCCTCCCAAGTAACTGGGACTACAGGCACGTGACACCACACCTGGATAGTTTTTCTAATTTTTTTGTAGAGACAGGGTCTCACTCTTGCTCAGGCTGGTTAACTCCTGGCCCCAAGCAGTTCTCCCACTTTGGGCTCCCCCAAAGTGCTAGGATTACAGACGTGAGCCACCGTGGCCAGCCTGAAGATTTCTTATTCCTTTTTCTTGTTACTTTATACCATCTGAGATCTCCAGTACTGAACAACAGAATTAATAGTATCTTGTTTCTGACTTAAATGGAAATGCTTCTCTGTTTCGGCATTGTTTGGTACTTGCTATAGGTTTTGTTTCTCTTTAACAGGTAAATTCACTTGTTTCCCTAGTTTGCTAAGATTCTTGTATCATGTATCATGAATAAACATTAATCATGTGATTTGTCTTAGTCAACTGAGAAGATCATATAGTCCTTCTCCCTTTAATTAGATAGTATAGCATAACGCTAACACATTTTTGGATGTTGTATCATCTTTACATTACTGAGGTAAATCCTGCTTAGTCTTGATGTTTTTATGTGCTGAATTTAGTTTGTCTGTTCATAATGGTAATCAACACATACTATCCTTTTCTTATACTATCCTTTCTAGTTTTAGTATCAAGATTTATTCTTAATAAAAATGAGTTGATTAGCTGTCTCTTTTTTTCCATTGTCTGAAATGGTAAGTCCTATTATTTGTGTATGATAGGACTTACCTATTTCTTGAAAGAAGGTGTCTATAAAACCATCCCAAGCTGGTGTCTTGAGACAGTGTGATTGAGAAGGTGGTTAATAGTTTATTCAGGCCTACTCTTTCTTCTTGAAACAATTTTGGTAATTTACATATTTCTAGAAAAGTATGTTTTGTCTGTTTCTAAACTTAAAACTTTTCATGCATTGTCTGGTTTTTTAAAATCTTCACAAAATCTA
>NW_012153062.1:23046321-23048940 GCF_000956105.1 Propithecus coquereli | reverse complement strand
AAACAAGCCACTGTTAAGATGGCAAAACTGTGTCGATAGTTTAAGCACACACTTTGATTAATTGTACTGCTTGTTTGAGATATAATAAACTTTTAATTTGAAATTAGACATTTCATATTTAATGACCTAATACTACATTAATATCTTGTTCATGTATACAAATGCTTACTGCACCTTTATTTATAATAGTCTCAAACTGGAAACTACCAAAATATCCATCAACAAATCATGGTATATCCAATGAAATACTACCCAGTAAAAAAAAACAAATTAAGTGATACTGTAAACATGGACAAATCAATCTCGAATATGGTGAGTCAGCCAGAAAAGGTACATACTGTATGATTCCATTTATATAAAATTCTAGAAAATACAAATTCATCTATAGTGACAAAAGCAGATCAGTGGATGCCTGGGAACAGGAATGGAAGGAAGGATAACAAAGGAGCAGGAGGAAAGTCAGGGGTGATGGAAATGCTTGTCATCTGATTGTGGTAATAGTTTCACAGGTGTATACATTTGTCAAAACTCATCAAATTGTACTCTTTAAATATGTGTAGTTAATTGTACATCAATTATACCTTAATACGGTTGTTAAATAAAAGCCAAAAAGCATAGAAACTGATGAGTTTATAGAGCACAAAATCTTTATGACTAGGCACAATTTAGCTTGGTTAGCACAGCTCCCTGAAAAAAGGGAAATGGTTTCTTGTTTCTTCTGCTTGTGAGGAACAAAGACCTGCTCAAGCTATTTCAAGAGGTTTTACTATAAAAATACACTGGACTCTTACGAGACTTCGAGGACAAAGTGCCAACTGGAAGGCAGGTCTAAGAAACAATGTAATCATCTCTATTTGAAGATGTAAGGTTTTTATTTTCCTTTCTCTCCTAGTAATTCTGTTTTTCTCTACTCATTTTCCTCTCTTCTAACCATTGGCTTCCAGTGCTCATAGCTTCTGTTACTCTACAATTTAGCTTGCATGTGACCATCACAAGCTCTCTATTGGTGGGCTTTCAGTTGCCCATCACCAACGCCTCTGTTTCTTTGACTCAAATTCCCAAGACAGGCAATCTGATTGACTAAATTCATTTTTTTTTTTTTGTGCCAAGCCATTGGTAAAATGCTGACTAGCTCATGAATCAACTTTCCTTAGGCCAGACTGCCCAGCCCTTGCCACAAACAGCTGTGGGCAAGAAGTAGCAAGTTCATAGATACTTTAAGACACAAAGCTGCTCTGGGAACACAAACTCTAGGCAGGGCAAATTCCCATAGAAGCAGATGTGAGGACAGCAACCAATGCTTAACATTTCTAGTAGTCTAACTTCATGCTGAAATTGGGGCATGAATCAGCTGCCTACACGTTGTGTGGGCCTCTTATATAATGATGTTACTCTGACTTCTGGCCTACATAAGGATTCCACTAGTATTGTTGCTTGGTCTGAAATATTTTTAGTTTTTTTAAAAATCTCTCCAGATATAGTTCTCTTGTTCTAGCTCTGGATTATACTCTACTGAAGGACCTTTGCGTGTGAAGGTAGCATTCATTAAGCATGATGTGTCCAATCTAAACATATATGAATTCTCTTTATCCTTCCATTCGTTCCCAGGACCTAGGAAATCCTACTTTTGCCCCTAACTTGTTTCTCTCTGTGTTCTGGCTTGAGGAATGTACACTGGACAGTAAACCTTGTTTTACCCTTTGGTGAATCTCAGTACCTTCACCTATTGTGGTCCAAATTAGAATCTGAGTTTACTCTCTGATCTTATTTGAAAAAACTGATATTTCAAATTTCTGAGCCTACAAAGTTAAGTCCATCTGTGGTTCCAAGGTGATCACACCTCATGAGGCCCATCTAAAAATGAATATACAGATTAATCGTTCACTTGTAAGAGAAAGAAATTTTTCTTTGAGAAAATCTCACTAAGGATTAGTTCCTGGGATCTAAGCCAAATAGCTACATCTAGTGCTTAAAGTGGGATCAATTTTTAGGTATAACCTTTGCTCTACAAACAGACGTGTCACTGAATGTGAAACTGCATTTCATTGGCAAGGCTGAAAAGGCTTAAGTAACACCACAGGCTTGGTGGAGATATAATCATAAATTCTTTCCTATGAAATGATTTTTCATAATAATACAATGTAGTATGCCCAGTTCTATTACTGTTCTAAGACAAGACAGAACAAGAGTATTTTAAAAAGGAATGGAACAAAAGAAAACCAGGTACCAAAAAGGTTAATGCTGTTGTTTTGCACCAAACATTTTAGATTTATCATTACAATTCTATCATCATTTTTTCCATTTATCTGAGAGGAAAAAATATATGGATGCTACCAAGAGTTTTACACTTTGGCTGAAAGTCATTTTCTCTCAAACTACTGTCATAATTCTTAATAATCTCAATATTCACAAAGACGATCCTTCCAATAACCTAGGCTCTCGGTTCTCTGACTTCCTTTCCTACAATAATTTTGTTCTCTACTTCAACTACTCGCTCCATGATGATACCTTTGACCTTGTCTTTACTATAATTGTACCTCCTCCACCTGACCACTGGCCTCTCTTCAGCTCGTTCTCTTCAGTATTCCAGTTCTATCAGCTTTTTTTTTTTTTTTTTTT
>NW_012153062.1:23038114-23046271 GCF_000956105.1 Propithecus coquereli | reverse complement strand
AATAATTAGCAGGTACTTATAATCAGATAAATTGATCTAATTTTGAAAATAAGTCAGTTCAAACCTATTGAAGCAATTTGCCACAGTGTCTGTCCCACTCTCTTCCTCGTTCTTAGGTATCTTGCCTATGCTAAAGTTGCCTTTGTTAGTCTTGGATACTAATGGGTTATTGCTGCACTATGATTTTGCCATATCAATAACTCAAGCACTTATGATTTCAGTCTCAGAATTTTAGTTTGAATGAGACTTTCCTGCTTCCAGTCCATGACTCTCTTCATCCTACAACCAAATATACACAGCTCTCTCACAAGAATAAACTGATTCTCCCAGTTCAAGACTCTAACTTCTTCCTTTAGAATTGCCCTATCAGCTGCATCAAATTCACTCTCTAAGTAATCCTTTAACAAGTGTTAGCCTTCTGTAACAACCCAGCTAAGCTGTGGGCTCTATAGGCCTCATATTCCAAACTAAAGGCAATATTCCACCTGCAACCAGCTTGCCTTGCTGGGATTCCCTTCCCAGCAGGCTGCTGGTATCACTTTGGATCCCAGATCCTCGTCATGGATATAACATCAGATAAACAGCAAATGCTGAGATTTCAAAATCAAGAAATCTATTTTAATGAATAATTAGAAAACACATAATATTGAAAGACATTATATATTGAAAAACATATAATACATTTAGCAAAACACAATAACTAGACCCATGTGAGGTATACTGAAATCTTATTTCAGACAGATCCTGCTTCAAAATATTCCTATCGCTAAGAATTATTAAACCATCTGGAGCTTGAGTCTTTGAGGTGGGATAATGGAAGGATAGTTAATAGTTTATTTGGGATTTTTCTTTCTTCTTGATGTAATTTTGGTGATTTCTATACAGTTCTAAAAAAGTATGTTTTGTCTCTTTCTGAATTTATGGGATAAAACTTTTCATAGCATTCCTTTGTGATTTTTTTTAATATCTCCACTAAATCTGTATTTATTCCTCTTAGAAGTGCTAGAACTCTTTAAACATTTTCTTTATCAGTCTTGTTAGAGACATGTCTACTTTATTATTAGTTTTTGTTTTTTCAAAAACCAGCTTCTGATTTTGTTGATTCCATTGCCTGTTTTCTATTAGGTTATTAAGTATGAAATGTCTGATTTCCTTAAGTTAGACAGTTGATATCTCTGACATTTCACTTTGACACTTCTCTTTTTATTTTTATTGTGAAGGTACATCCTCAGTCTTTCGAACGCACGGTTTGGCTTTTGATTATCTTTCACATTCTTTTTTAGAGCAATTTTTGTGAAACCATGGATAAGTCAAAAATTCGTGTTATTTTCGAATATGAGTTCCATTGTGGAACCAATGCAGCACAGACAGCTCAAAATATCAATGAAGTGTTTGGGAATGCTGTGGCTAATGAACGCACAGTACATTGTTGGTTTGAGTTCTGTTCTGGTGATTTTAATTTTGAAAATGAGCCACTTGGGCGACCTGAAACCAAGGTGGATAATAATGAGCTGAAAGCTGTGGTGGAAGTGAATCTATCTCAGCCTACGCATGAATTAGCAGCAAGGTTTGACATTACCATTCCAACAATACTGGACCATTCGAAACAATCACCAAGGTAAAGAAGCTGGATAGATGGGTTCTTCATGAATTAAACGAGCGTCAGCAGAGGAATCATCTCAAAGCTCGCCTTTCTTTGCTGTCACAACATAAAAGTGAACCATTTCTACACCATATTGTGACGTGGGATGAAAAATGGATTTTTTGACAATCACAAGCATTCAGCACAATGGTTGGATAAAGATGAAGTGCCAAAACACAGACCAAAACCAAATATTCATCAAAAAAAGCTAATGGTGTTTGCTTGGTGGTCCAGTGTCGGTATTATCCACTATAGCTTCGTGAAACCTGGTCAATAAATTACAGAGGATGTCTATTACAATCAATTGAACAAAATGATGAGGATGCTTGTGATTAAGCAGCCAAGATTGGTCAACAGAGACAGGCCAATCCTCTTGCAAGATGACGCTCAACCACATGTCGCACAAACAATATTGCTCCAACCATAGAAGCTGGACTTGGAAACACTCTGTCATCCACCATATTCACCAGACCTTGCACCAACTGACTACCACTTCTTCCAGGCTTTGGACCACATCTTTTTTTTTTCTCTTTTTTTTTTTTGAGACAGAGTCTCAACTCTGTTGCCCTGGCTAGAGTGCTATGGCATCAGCCTAGCTCACAGCAACCTCAAACTCCTGGGCTCAAGCGATCCTTCTGCCTCAGCCTCCCGAGTAGCTGGGACTACAGGCATGTGCCACCATGCCCGGCTAATTTTTTCTATATGTTTTTAGTTGTCCGATTAATTTCTTTGTATTTTAGTAGAAGACGGGGTCTCGCTCTTGCTCAGGCTGGTTTCGAACTCCTGAGTTCAAACAATCCGCCCGCCTCGGCCTCCCAGAGAGCTAGGATTACAGGCGTGAGCCACCGCGCCCGGCCTCTATTAGCTTTTCAAACTTACTAGGCATGCCAATGCATTGAACCTACCACCTCTGTGTTGTCCCTTACCCCTCACTTCCCAAGTGTACGGAAACAGGAAATAGTCTATATTTACACAATAATTTTATACACTTTTCTCAAATGTCCAACATTTCCTTACTCCCTGCTAATAACCTTATTTCCTATTTCATTGAGAAATAGTGACAATGAGAAGAAAACCTCCAACTACTCCCTCCATGACACATCTACCAAACTATGGGTATCTGAACTTATACTCTTACTTTCCTACCCATGTGAGGATCTTCTCAGGAATATATGCATACATGTAAAATTTTGCATTTAACTCCAAAGTATTCTCAGGTCCACCTGAAGTTTACTCAGGGACTCCTAGTTAAGAATTACTACCCTAAAGAACTAAAGATGGCCTGTCATTTATATTATATTCCCATGGGTTAGGCAGAAGGAACACTGGGGAGATGTTTGAATTATTTCACCTAAAAATGTAAAAGTTTTGTAGAACACTGCCCAATTAATAAAAAGGTATTTATTGAGAGATGATTCCATTTTTATCAGTGGGCAAAATCTAGGTGAAAGATTGTTTGGCATGATGCCACATATCACCCTATGGATTACTTCTTAATTGCAAAGGGAAAAATACACTTTTACTATAGAAAAAAAGTCTCTCACCATCTTATTCAAATGATCGAACTCATCACTAATAGTGGAATAAACCTGACATCAAACAACTCCTAATGTCATACAATATAAACTATATAGTATGACCTATTAAGTATCCTTGTCATATATATATTTAGTCTGAACTCCTCAAGCCTCTAGTAACTTGCAGTTTATAGTACAATCAGGCAGCCCAGAATTCAGTCATTCTTCAGGACAACTGCCTTGGTCTCTTAAAAAAAAAAAAAATCAGTATTACTTGGGAAAATGAATTAGATTAAAAATTTTTAGATTAGAGAGTTAAAACTCAACTGCAATGGGCAATCATTGATAGGATCCTGGTTCAAAAACAAACTACATACAATAGACATTTTGGAGACAACTGGAGAAATCTACATATTGACTGAATATTACATGACAGTAGAGAATAACTGTTAATTTTCATAGGTGTGATAGTTTTTCTGGTTATGTGGAACAATGTCCTTACAGAAAACATATAGCTAAAGTATTTAGAGGTGAAGTGTTGCTACCAAAAGTTCAGTACTTGTCTCTATGGCCGAACCAGGGAGAACAATGAATGAGGACAAATGGTTTGAGGAAAAGGAAAGAGCTGTTTATTAATTTGCCAGCAAATGAGGAGGTGGTAGACTAGTGTCTCAAAAGACTGCCATCCTATCTTCAGGCAGAAATACAGGGCTTTTTAAAAGGGGAGGGGTTTTGGCGGTTGGACTTGGGTCTGTATGACCAGGGTCACATGTTGTGGCTTCAGGGTATTATATAATTGTAGGTTTTGGTGGACCTTATGATCTCATCATCCTGTCCAAACAATTTGACCTTTGTCTGAATAATTCTGTGGTTTAAAACACTAGAAAACAAATAGACAAGAACATTTTTTTGCTCCTTTGATTACCGGCATCAGGAAGTAATGTAGGTTTAATTCCCAAAAAGGGTGTGGGTTTTAAAGAGACAACTTGTAAAATATTTCCTTGCCCTTTTTCAGACCTTTACCTCTGTTAGTGTCTTGTCTACAACTTACCAGTCTGACAAAAACAATACGCACAATACATACGCAATAAATATATAAATAAAATACAGAAAAAAATGTTTGAATCTAGGTGATAGGTGTACAGGTGACTGTGTACCTTTTGTTCATTTTTTGTTTAAAATGTTCAGTATAAGAAATTGCAATAAAGAAGACATGCGCAGTCAATCCCTACCCATCTTTAGAAGTTCATTTTGTGTTTTACTTATCTCTCTGAAGGCTTTCTTGCCTATCTCAGGATAAACTCAGCTCTTTATCCCTTTTCAAAATTTCCCTAGTACTTTTAACTTTGAACTTAGCACTTAACTTTTTGCTTTGTACCCAGTCTGGAACAATCCACTGTAAATTCTGTGGACAAAATAGGGGAAGGAGTACAATAATAAGATATAGAAATTAAACAGCTAAATTAGAATGAGCTTATGGGTGGCCTTTATTAGGCAAAAGAAAATGTTAAGTTAGTAACAAGATTTAGGCGTGAGGTGACCAAGACCTAAACAAGGATGGCAGCAATGAAAGTGAAAAGTCCTGAGAAACATGGGAAACCTTTATATGCCCGCCTTTGGGTTTTCATTAGTTCTTACCTCGAGGTATTTAAATCTGGACAGCTTTTCAAACTCCCCAGCTTTACAACAACCCAGCCACCATCTCAAATCTCAGGGTCTAACTGGAAGAGAAAGAGACTTCAAGTAGAACGTTAGGCAGACATTGACTCCCAACATCCATTCCCTGAGCCAGTGGCTTTAGACGGGCTCATCTTGCGCCCGCAATACCAAAAACACTCTCCACATCCGCGCACGTGGCAGCGGTAAATCGCCTAGGAAATATTCTGAAAGGTCGAATTTACCTAAGCTATTAAATCCTGTTGGAATTTTACAAAACTCAAACATCGTTCCGCTTCAGGGCCACCGTTCGAGAAAAAAGTATACTTCGAATCCTCAAAGGAGAAACGAATTCGGTTTCACTCATTTCCCGGGTAAAGGTCAAGGCCGACTGCAGAGGTCGTTCCTCCCCCCGCCTCCCCCCGGCCTCGGCCGTACCCTCAGGTCCGGATTCCCGTCCTGCCCCGCGCCGCCCGCCGGCCCCCTTCCCACCCCCAAACCGGCGCCCGCCGCGCGATGCGCTCCCCGGGCTTCCTCTCCGCCTCTCAGCACCGCTCTCTGCCTTACGTCTCCCGGAGAGGGAGCGACGTTCGAACTCAGAGGACCAGAAGGCAGATAAGCTTTTCCGGGGGCCGCCCGGGAGCGCGGTTGGGCCTTTCTCCAGGTCGCGCGCACGGCGCAGGCTGGGGTCACGGAGCATGCGTCCGGATGAGCCGCGCGGGACCCCTCCCATCCTCCCTCTCCCTCGGCTGCCCTGCCTCCTCCTCCGGGCCCCGCCCACGTGCACCCGGCGGGCGGAGGCTGATGGTTTAGGCGCCCCGCAGTGCTTTGGAGTCCCAGTGCATTGGAGTCCCAGTGCATTGGAGTCCTAGTGGCCGCACCGGGAGCCAGCATGGCAGCGGGGTTCCGGCGGAGCTGCGGGGTGAGAGGAGACGAGGATTGCGGTGGGGCGGGGGCACCGAGGTTGCGGTGTTTGGGCAGGGGGGCATGGGCCGAAAACTGGTGCGTCCCGGAGGGGAGGAAGCTGTGCTGAGGAAGGAGTCTGCCTCGGGACGCCAGAGCCCTCCTTTCCGCTCTCTTGGACGCGGTCCGGGACTTCAGACACTCTCTTGCTTTCGCGCCTACCGCCCACCTCGCCCCAGGACCCCTGTATGGGCAGCGTCCGCCCTTCAGAATATCCTTTTTCTTTCTCTGGCCCGGAAAGCCTCCAGATATTTCCTCCAGGAATCCCACTCTCCCGAAGTGAATCTGTCTCTGAATAGGTGTCTCGGAACCGGCGGAGAAAGGAAAAACGGAGCAGCTGCTCCTTGGGATACTTGATATGTTTAATATGTCTTTGGTTTTGTAATATGGAGGAGATCGCGTCCTTGCGTGCGATTAAAAAGTACAAGAAAAGCCTACTTTACAACTTTTCATGAAGCTTGTCTATATATTCTAGTATTGTATCTTACAGATTCTAAGTATGTTGCTAGATGCATTTTGGTATCTAAGTATTCTTGAATGTTCACATAAGACTGCCATTTACAAGTCACTTAAAATGGAATTATAGTTACGTCTTTCACGAAAACACTACAGTTTTAGAATTTAGAATAATTTAGGATAATTCTTTTTTGCCATTGCTATACAAGTTAATGGGCGCTGAATGCAAAATTGGGGATTTTAACAATGAAAAAATTTTAACTGACCCCAGGAAAAAAGACGAGTTTTCTGAATCTCTCCAAGGAAGGATCTAGTAAACGCCGATCCAGAAAATTTATATCCCTTTATATCTTCTTTTACACTCCCATAAAACTAAGACTCTTACATTTCTAAGAAATTCGCAAAAGTGTTTAATTGTAGTGCTGCTATTGTTGCAGAACTGAAGCTTGATTAAATTTGATGTCTTTTGGCTATTTGGAATTCCATTGTTCTGGGCAGAGAGCCCAAAGTAATAATATCAGTATGTATATAGCATTAGGTTTTCAAAACATCGTCTTATTTTAATCACCCCCAAATACCCAGTGAGATTAGCCCCATTTTCCAGTTTTGAATAGTAGCTATAAGAAGTTTGTAACCTGTCCTAGGTCACAAAAGTAGTTGCAGAACCTAGACTGAATTCAACATTTCTAATTCCAAATCCTGTGCTATTTCTGTATTCATTTCTAAGCCACCTCTTTAACGAAATGGCTAACATTATTACGTAATTAACAGGCTGATGGGCATTGTAGCAAAGAACTTGGCTGTAGCAAAGAACAGTGTACTTTGTTTTATGTAACATGTTTTCCTGAAAAATCATATGTAAACTATTTGTAAATTATTTTAAACCCACAAAATAATTCCCTATTTAAAGTCTTTCAGCAGATCATTTTACCCGTTTTGTGAGTTCTGATTTCATAGAGTCACTCTTTTTGGTCTGATTTTTGTGGAGTCTTTCTCTTTGTTGTGGAAACTAAAGAGACTAAATTGAAAGAGCAGTATAGCTAGGTGGTTGATAGCATGAACTTGTGATACTAAATGTTAAAATCCTCGTTGCACTAAGAGCAGAGTGACCTTGGCTAATTTTACTTGACCTTTCTGAGCCTCAGTTTCTTCATTTGCAAAATAGGAATAAAAATAGTGCTTTAATCCTAGGCTTGACCTGGTATTCAGTGAATTAACGTGTGTAACATGACTGTAAGCAAGAATAGGTTTGGTCTATGACAACTGGACAATGAGGACCAGAGAAACCATGTGTCACTTCTAAAATAAAATTAATGAAAATTGCAAAGAAAATGTGAGTTTTCATACTCTATCTTTTCAAAATTGTAGTATGAGTTATGTTATTTTGAGAGGGCTATTTAAATTACAATATTTGACACTCTAATTATGTTGTCACCTTAAATGTAGGTAAATCTCTTTATAAGTCAAAATTGTCATCTACAAAGTGGTGTTTTTACAGATTTTGAAAAACATAGGTTCTACAAGCTTTAGTATATTCAGCTTCTCTTTTCTCTTAGTATCTAAGCTTATTAAAATTGCTTTGAGATAGTTCCATCATAAATTCTTTAAAGTGTAAATTGTGTACTTTTAGCTGTTCTCAGAGTTTACTTGGGAGCAACATTGTGGTTTCCAGTTTGGTAACTTCAGTAAATGCAAGTGGTTACTTTTGTGTCCTTTAAACTGTCATGAATATAAAATATGGGTTGCACTAATCATCAGGGAAATGCAAATTAAAACCACAATGAGATATCACTTATCTCCAGTGAGACTGGCCTTTATCAAAAAGTCCCAAAACGATAAATGTTGGCGTGGATGCGGAGAGATAGGAACACTCATGCACTGTTGGTGGGATTGCAAACTAGTGCAACCTCTGTGGAAAGCAAT
>NW_012153062.1:23032738-23036954 GCF_000956105.1 Propithecus coquereli | reverse complement strand
AACTAGTGGCTGCCATAGTTTGCATTGTAAGAATGCTTACAGACAGCAGCAGAAAATGTAGAATGTGGTTTTATGCCAATTTGTTTTGTTAGAGTGAGGTACCTTAGAAAATAAGATCTCCAAGGGGAAAGTTCCCAGAGGCATATATGGGAGGCCCACAGGGACAGGTATCAAAGTTGGTGGATTAAGCAACTCTTAAAAACATACAATTCCATCCTATTCTTATCTCCACCCCAGCTCTCCAATCATCAATGCCCTAGAAGCTTGTAGGTGAGATTTCCAAAATAATGGTCCTAAGTGTCTTGTACCCCTGACTATTGTTGGTCCTGGAAATGTCTACTTCAGCAGTGCAAATACCACTGATTTTATGTCATTACTTTTTTTAAAAAAACATCTCCTCTATCATAGGTGATTAAATAACTGGTAATTGGCTTATTCAAGTTAAATTATATATGAAGGCATTTAAGTAATGATGACTTGAAAAACTATGCTCTTGAATATGGTCAAACAAGTTGCTGTGTTCACTTATAACTGTTAGTATCCATTTATTTGACTGATGTTTAATTTATCAAATTTATTTTAATAAAAGTGTTCTTTACAGGTCCTGAGAAGTATTTCTTATTTTGGCTGGAGATCACAACATACAAAAGCTGCCCCACAGTGTCAGCCAGGATTAGGATTTAATTTTGGTATGTGTTATGTTCTGTCTTTTTACTTTAAACTTATATTTGTTGTACATATGAAGTTCTCTATATGTATTTGTTTGGAATATGTTTGTAAACAAACTTAATAATATCTGTCAATGATTAGAACCAGTCACCATCCACAGATGGTTAGTCATGCCCATTTTCCTGATCTTGTTTTCTTCTTCAGCATACTACCCTATACATTAGATCTTTGTTAGCAGCATACATACATTTATTTTCCTTCCCTTTTTCCTAAGTGTGTAGCCCAAAATAAATGATAAATTTACTGATATGTACGAATAGTCTTCAACTTAAAAAATTTAATGCAACAAATACTATTTAAAACACTTAATAGATACACAATGCTAGGTGCCTGCTAATAAGCTAAAGCTTGGTTTATCCATAATATATCTGAACTGCAATTTTGGTACTGTTAGATGAAGTTCTCAGTCCTGGGACCAGGGAGCCATGTGGTGGTGGAGGGAAAAGGAGTAAGATTTTCTTCCCCATTATTCTATAAAATGAAAACTCCAGGGGAAAAGGAATAGAAATAATAATCTCTATCTTTGGTATTCTTGCCTCCTAAAGTGCTTCTTGCTTCAAAGTTTTTACCTGTCCTCTAGTTAAAAACCTGTTTACTCAGTTCACCTGATCTGAGAAAGATTTAAAGATTTAAAAAGCAGCTGAGATAATTAACTCACACCCAAGTACAAATGACAATCCCAGAACTCTAGAGTTATCATTTTTGGTTTTTGTTTTATTTTTTAAGTTTTGTTTTGTTTTGTTTTTGTTTTTACCAGAATTAAATGAAAAATTCCAAGCAGTGTGAAGATAGCAGTTTGGGACAGTGGATCGTCTTACTTACTCAGATATTAGCATTGATTTGGTATCTAGTTTTAGCTTGTAACAGGCAAATTCATACTCAGTGGTAAGAGACTAGCAGGAAAAATTGTGATTTGTTGAGTGACAGAGGACCAGATTAGATATAAGTGTTTGAGAAGGAGATTGTGAAGCTCAAAGGAATAGGGACTAGATTACATCTATGACCAGTTGCAATCTGGTTCTTTATAAAATGGGGATAATATCTATAATACAGGATTTCTTTGAAGATGAAATTATATGCTGTATGTAATGTCCCCAGCACATACTGACTAGATCAAAGTAGTTTCTCAATAAATAATAACATAATAGATCCCTGTCTTTCCTTATCCACCCACAACATTTATACGGACTGGCCCCAATCTTAGAAGTAAAGTTGTGATGTAAAAAACACTGGACTGAAACTCTAAGTATACTTCTACTGCTAATTCATTATAAGACTACGGGGCTGTCATTTCCCCATATAAGTGATTATTATAGTCTTACACATTCTTGCTCATTCTTATCTCTGTGCTTTTGCTCTCATTCTTCTTGCCTGAAATAGCCTATACCTTTTTTAAATTTTACCTATTTTTTTTTTTTTTAAGATGGGGATCACACTGTGTCACCCAGGCTGGAGTGTAATGGTGCAGTCATAGCTCACTGCAGCCTCAAAATCTAGGCTCAAGCAGTCCTTCCACCTTAGCCTTCCTAGTAGCTGGGATTACAGACATGAGCCACTGTGCCCAGCCCATACTCTCTGATGTTTGATGCAACCACATTAAAATACTAGAGTAGCACGGATTTGAGAAAATACAATTAGTGATCCGCTCTTGTCTTCAGCAAGCGACCATATTCATTTCACTAATTTTGTAACAACCACCCCTTATTTTATGTAAATGAATTGTTTGGACAGCAATTAATAGCATTACAGCAGGGTTTTTTATGTTATTATCTTTTAAGAAACCACTTTTACCGGTTGCTTTGTGCTAATTTATAAACTGGTCTGAGTTTAAAGGAAGAACAAATTTAAAATTATGACCATGATATATGACACTTTGAAAAAAGTTTTATTGCTTTATGGTCACTGAGTGTGTCTCATCTCCTTAGATAGATTCTTGAGTTTAGGGATATGTCTTATATATTAGTTTCACCTCAGTGTTAGTAAATATTTGATAAATCAGCTTAAGAACTAGTAATAAGTTTAAAAAAATATTTTTTACCTCACCAATTGAAAGAAAAACTCAAGCTGTACAAGTTTATATCTATAACTCATTTGTAAAAGCTAGAAATATTAATCCTTCAGCATTTCTATTGACGTAGATTGATTTATATTGTATAGTAAAACTTGAATAGTCAGAAAATGCATTGTAGTCTTTGACTTTCTGGGTGATCAAGAGTTAAAGTCCCCATTATTAATATAAATTTCCACATATTACTGCATAGCACTTTTTTCTTCAACTGATTGTCCTATTTTAATATTTTCTAAATAACTTTCCCTTAGAGTTCACTGAACAGCAGAAAGAATTTCAAGCTACTGCTCGTAAATTTGCCAGAGAGGAAATAATACCGGTTGCTGCAGAATATGATAAAACTGGTGAAGTAGGTATATATATTTTAAAGAGAGAAAAGACTTCTACTTCTTTAAAAAAGATTATGTAATCAAACTATCTAGATTTTAAATATAACTGGGTTTTTCCTTTTTCTTTTAGTACCCTGTCCCCCTAATTAAAAGAGCTTGGGAACTTGGTTTAATAAATGTACACATTCCACAGAGTTGTGGTAAGCTTTCTTCACATTTTTAATCCTAGAATGCACATGAACAAGAAAAATTGTAAAACTCCACTTGGTCATTTTTTCAAATATTTGCTGCCATTAAAATGGCTTTTTACTTTTATCTCCCTGGTCAGGCTACAGAATTTGCCTGTTTTTAGAAGCCTTATACTCTACACTTAAAGACATTTTTCCTTCTAACTGTTCCAACCTTAACTTGATTTTAAACCTCGATAACTTCTCTCTCTAGAGTTGGTCAATTTGTTGTATTTTAATCCTACCTTCTATTTTATATTTTATTGAGAGTTTTTGTGAAATGTCACTCATTTCCTCAGGTCCAGTTTTGGCAGAGTTGAATCGAGTTTTTACAAAATCAAGTTGGAACAGGAACATAGGCTCAAATAACAAATAGAGAATTTTTTGTAATTTTTATAAACCTATTTTAGGCAGGTATAATTTGCTACTGTGCCAGTCACAACACTTACAGGCTATTTTTGCAAATTTGCTTTTAAAACAAATTGGGTCATATTGGAAATAATCGAAATAGTTTACCTTTATTTCTATCAAGATGTACTACATATTATAATGTGCTCTTAAAACATTTTGATACTGTAGGGGGTCTTGGACTTGGAACTTTTGATGCTTGTTTAATTGCTGAAGAATTGGCTTATGGATGTACTGGGATTCAGACTGCTATGGAAGCAAATTCTTTGGGGGTAAGTTACTTAGAAAATAAATTGCTTAACTGAGCTGTTAATGATTCAGTTACTGCTAGGTTAGCTTAGCTGATGAAATAGTTTTCTTTAGAAAGGAGCACACAATTTAGCAGCGAAGCCTGGAGTTCTGATTCCAAGGCTTAGTCACTGTGGCCCTGTTGTCCTGTTGTCTCCAGTACTTGG
>NW_012153062.1:23030928-23031573 GCF_000956105.1 Propithecus coquereli | reverse complement strand
TGGACATATTTGAAACTCGGACTTAGGGGGGAGGGGGAGCAAGGGCAACATACGTAACCTAAACATCTGTACCCCCATAATATGCTGAAATAAAATAAAATATGGGTTGCAAAAGGACAACATGTTCTGATTATACTGTTTCTTATATATCCTTTTGAAGAAACGTGTATTTCAGATATTAAGACAAGTATATTTTAGTAGTTTACAACAGGGTTGGCAAACTTTTTTTGTAAAGGGACAAATAGTAAATATTTTGGCTTTGTGGACCATATAGTCTCTGTGGCAACTATGTAGATCTGTTGTGAAAGCAGAAATAGTATAGTGTGGCTGTGTTCCAGTAAAATTTTATTTACAAAACTAGTGGCTGTCGGCTGGGCGCGGTGACTCACGCCTGTAATCCTAGCACTCTGGGAAGCCAAGGCAGGAGGATTGCTTGAGCTCAGGAGTTCGAAACCAGCCTGAGCGAGAGCGAGACCCTGTCTCTACTAAAAATAGAAAGGAATTAGCTGGACAACAAAAAATAGAAAAAATTAGCCGGCATGGTGGCACGTGCCTGTAGTCCCAGCTACTCGGGAGGCTGAGGCAAGAGGATCGCTTGAGCCCAGGAGTTTGAGGTTGCTGTGAGCTAGGCTGACACCACGGCAC
>NW_012153062.1:23023878-23026863 GCF_000956105.1 Propithecus coquereli | reverse complement strand
TAGAAAGGAGCACACAATTTAGCAGCGAAGCCTGGAGTTCTGATTCCAAGGCTTAGTCACTGTGGCCCTGTTGTCCTGTTGTCTCCAGTACTTGGAATTCTAACTGTCCTTGTGAGAAAACTATACACTTTGGCTGCAGCTTCAGTGGCAATTCCCATAAGGGCAAGGCCTAAATCCACCATTCAGGAGCAGGATCAGGATAGCTTGCTGCCACCACTGGCAGTACTGATAATTTAGTGAGCAGTCCTTAGGAGGCCTGATCATATATACTATGTCATGTATCCTAAATCTAATTCTTTATTTGTGCATTGTACTATCGGTAGATTTTCACATATTATGTTATCAACAAGTCCTACATATAACTTAATTTCATGGAAATACTTAGATTAGCAGATTTATTTCCTTATGGTTTTAGCTTTCTAACTTAAAGTTCTTTGTACTTAGCTTTTGGGTAAAAAATAGTTCTTCTTTTATTTTGAATTATAGTATCTCTGAATTATATATCTAATAAAAATGACTTGCTTTTTTAATGTCAATTTTCTTTGGTAGCAAATTCCTGTTATTATTGCCGGAAATCATCAACAACAAAGGAAGTACTTGGGGAGATTTACTGAAGAGCCATTGATGTGTGTGAGTATGTGTAGCTGCTGCTTTATTTCACATTTAAGGGGGAACAAAGGTGCTCTTTCTCCTTTTCAATCTCTAAGTAAATATTGGGCTATGTGGCATTGAGACAAAAGTTAGCAACATAGTTAGGTACAATGTTTCTGGGATGCCAAGAAAGTGTCATAATCATACCATTTATTTCCAGGAGAGAGATCTGTTTGTGATGTTTCTGGGATGCCAAAAAAGTGTCATAAAAATCCCCTTACTTATATTCAGGTGAGAGAGATCCACTTAATGGAGCATTTTACAGAACTGAGTGATTGCATCAGGAAGTTCAGATTGAATGTAGGGGACAGTTTGTGTTTGAACTAGCCGTGTTTTGAACTAGTAAAAAACTAATGTGAACCTGTGACTGAAGAGATACCAACTTATTTGTTCAATGTGTGAGTTGGGAAGAATAGTTATAAATTTTATTTAAATTCCTTAGAGAGCAACTCAACAAATTTTTAAATTGGATTTTTGTAAAAAAAGATATATTTTTGTTTGTTTGCTCATGATTATTTTATTGACACTTTTTTATTGTTACAAAGGGAAAGTACGGTGTCAAGGATGTACAAGGGAAGGCCATGCATATGAGGGGACACAGCATCACCTTAGATCTTAGGAAGCAGTGAGCATCTGATGGGTCTTTGGGGAAATAGGAAACGGGGAAAATCCAACAAAGAACAAGACTAGCATAAGAGAAACAAAAAGGCCACAAGATGCAGTATCTACCTGGATCCACAATAGAGGGCTAAGTGAAGTCATGATTTCATCTTTTTTGAGATTATAAAGTATCTGGGAAAAGAGTTGGGGGAAGAACCAATTCTTCAGAGAATTACCAGGGTTACAGCATGAATGAGTGGAATTAAAGAGCCACTGATGAAATTGAGGAAACAGCTATATAGGTTCTAGCTGGTGAACGGGAGTGGTAATAATATCACACGGTTGCCCTTTATTGAATCACAGCTACTGCACGCCAGGAACCATGCTAGACTCTCCACATAATGATTCCTAATCTTTGCAGAAACCCTGGCATTATTATTATCCCAGTTTCACAGAAGAGAACATTGAGGCTATAAGAAGTAGCTTGTCCTGGTTGCACAGCCAGCAAGTCAGGTCAGCAGAGGCACACAGTCTGCCAGGCTCTGAAGTCAGGGTGTTTTCCACATCGCTACTTCCCAGGATTACAATTTGCACAAATGGGTTGGGTGAGAATGACTTGGGAGTTTACAAGTTCCCAGTGAGGGTTAAAGAACAAGGAGATTCAGGTTTGAGCAGGACATTTATAAGTTTCATGGGAAAATTACTGGATCCTGCCTCCTAGGATTTCCAGGGAATGGAAAGGAGAAAAGAACTATGGTGGGAGGTGATTTCGATTAGCGGGTTTCTTTGACGAAGGGAACTGGCAGAAGGAGTCAGGCCCTGCGGTGGGTCCTAGGCAGCAAGCCGGTAGTTGGGGTGGACCTGGGGCCTGATGTCGCAGACCATGCCAAGAAGCTGGGCCAGGACGTGCTCTCGGTTTCTCTGCTGGGAGCCCTGCATGCCCTGCACCTGGCGCCCCGTAGCCTGCTCCACCTCAGCTGACAGGTTCCCCTGGGAGCCCATGGCCGCCTGCTGCTTGCTCTGGAATTCCTGCTCTTGCTCTCTGCGGTATTGCTCTACCTCCATCTGTGCCTCCTCCTTTGCCTGCTTCAGTCGCCTGGCCTTCCTCTTCCTGGCATCTGCCACCTTCTCAGCCGCCCGCTTCTCAGCTTGCAGAAGCTGTTGGATAGCCTGGGACTGACTGGCCATTTCTGTTGTTATGGCTGATGCTGTTTCAAATGCTACCAAGGTACCAAAATAAAAAAAAAGATATTTTTATATAGATAGATAGATACACACAATGAGGTTCTGTTTTAAAAAGTATTTACCTAAGGATTTTTACTTGCTTGTTTATTAGTCAAACCGATTTCAATCTATGGTGTGACTATGATATTGAATTATAGTAGATTATTATTAGTTTTGAGCTTATTGTGAGAATTCATCTGAAAAGAGCACAAATTAATATTTGAAAATAAATGTTTTTTATTTATTTCAGATACCTAAATATTAGGCAAACTTCCCAATAAAGACATTTATACATATTTCCTAGGTAATGTGTAATTATTTTTCCCAGCAAATAAGAGTTTAGACTAAACATTCTAAATATTGTCTAAGAACTGTGTGAAACATACAGATCGTTCTTCCATAGCATACTCAGTTGGCCTTCTATATCCATGGGGGATGGGTTCCAGAACACCACCAGCTCCCAAACCAAAATCTGCTAGAAAGGAGCACACAATTTAGCAGCGAAGCCTG
>NW_012153062.1:23022211-23023357 GCF_000956105.1 Propithecus coquereli | reverse complement strand
CTTTTTATTAATAGCTTCAGTATATTTAAAAGTACTATAGTCTCTAAGTTATCATAACTTCTGAGTTAAAGGTTTACTGTACATTTTCCTTCTGCATAAAAGCAATAGATGTACTCAAAATATGGAGTCAAGGGTGAAAATAAAAATTGTAAATAGGTATATTAATTATAATGTTTTGATTAATTTACACTGAGATTCAGTTAATTGAATAGCAATAATACATATTTTTTAGATTGTACTGCATAAAATACTGCATTTTATTTAAACTTTTTTTTTTTTTTTGGAGACAGAGTCTCACTCTTTTGCCCAGACTAGAGTGCCGTGGGGTCAGCCTAGCTCATAGCAACCTCAAACTCCTGGACTCAAGCGATCCTCCTGCCTCAGCCTCCCGAGTAGCTGGGACTACAGGCATGTGCCACCATGCCTGGCTAATTTTTTCTATATATTTTTTTTCAGTTGTCCAGCTAATTTCTTTCTATTTTTAGTAGAGACAGGGTCTCACTCTTGCTCAGGCTGGTCTGGAACTCCTGAGCTCAAACAATCCACCCCGCTTCGGCCTCCCTGAGCGCCAGGATTACAGGCATGAGCCACCGCGCCTGGTCTATTTAAACTTTTAAAAAAATAAAATTTTATAACCTTTCCAATTGTAAAATAGTGTAGAAAATTTAGAAATGTATAAAGAAAAACAGAAACATCTATAATCTCTCAGATATGAAGTTAACTGATATTACTGTCTTATTGTAGTCCCTATCAGATTTTTTAATATGTAAGTGTATTTTTAACAATTAGGGTCATATTATACATAAAGTTTTATATCCTCCTTTAACATCATGAGCATTTTGTTATGCCCTACTTCTTTTTAAATGCTATATTACTATATAATTTGTTGTCTAATGGATGTATCATAAATTTTCACTATTCTGTACTGTTGAATATTTAAACTCTTTAGGTTTTTGCTTTTAAAAATAATGTCATGTTAAAAATTGATACAGAAAAAATTTATACATGTTTTTGGATTTACCTTTTTGGTATAGATATATTTGTTATTGTATATGCATAAGACTTACCTGATCATGTGGTCAGATGTACTCTTCCCAAAGAAGAATATAGAGATAAATAAGGGCAATACTGTAATTTTTAAAATAC
>NW_012153062.1:23009274-23010563 GCF_000956105.1 Propithecus coquereli | reverse complement strand
GTACACTTGAAAATGGTAAAGATACTCACCTTGGTCATCTATTTAAAAAAAAAAAAATGGTAAACACGGTTAATTGTATATTTTACCTCTATACAAATATTTTTAAAAGAAGAAAGAAAAACACAAAGAGAGTTTAATAAATAACTCTAAGCTCAATAGGAATCAACAGTATGCACCTTTATTGCTTCTCGGCCTTTCGGCTAAGATCAAGTGTAGTATCTTTTCTTATCAGTTTAATATCTGATACGTCCAAAAATTAAAAAAAACAAACAAACAGTATTGTGCACCTTTAAAACACTAATGTAATTTTAAGCTGAAGTAATAGAAGTGTAGCATAAAAATGGTGACAGTTCTGGGCAGCACATTTTAAGACATGTATTGAAAAAATGGAATAAATCTAGAAGCAGGTATATGTCTTGCATTAGGAAGAGCCTACAAAACATGTGAAAAGCAAAGAAATTAGGTTTGGTTATTTTGGAAGAATCCTGAAATTTCTGAAATAATATTACACATAAAGAAGAGCAGGCTTTTATGTTTATTTCAGGAAGCCAGATTAGAATTAATGGGTAAAAGTTAGAAAAATGTAGAATTTAGTTCAACATAAGGACAACCTTTCCAACAACTGTGCTGTTAAGTTATCATAGAAAATAATATATTTACCCATCATTACAAGTATATAAATGAGACCTTCTAGAACTTTTTGTTGATTGGAATAATGTACTAAATGGCCTGTCTCTCTTCATCTGCAGAAATTATGGTTCAATATATTTGTGTACTGTACAGTACAGTTTTCTAGCAAGTAAAGCATCATTTTTGGGAATGAGCCAACCAGGAAGTGATTTATTTTAAACATATCTATCAATCCCTTATGAGTATCCTAAATATTTTCAGTGTTATGCAACACTAAATCATTACTTTTAAGCAATTCATCATCATATCAGGAAGTAATAAAAAAGTGAAGAAACTATTAAGATTTAGCAAGTTGAGAGGAATCTAACAATGCAATTAGAAGTTTTCTTAATTTTAAGAACTGATTACAACTTTTCGTGTAGTAAGACTAATCAGGTAATATATGAAACTAGAAAACAGTTTTTATTATTTTGTGACTATTATTATTAAATAAAACTATAGAATGAATGATAATATATCGGTTTTAAGCATAGAAAATAAATTTGTTGTTTAAGGAAGAATATACCTTTAAAAAATATTTCTTGGGCCGGGCGTTGGTGGCTCACAACTGTAATCCTGGCACTCTGGGAGGCCGAGGCAGGCGGATCGTTTGAGCTCAG
>NW_012153062.1:23006973-23009224 GCF_000956105.1 Propithecus coquereli | reverse complement strand
ATAAACTACCTCAAGCCCCTTTAGAATATAACATCAAAATTTAAAAAATAAACAGAATAAATGTAAAATTGCTTTGTAAACTATACAAATATAAGTCATTTTGTGTAGGAAAAACAGGCCCATATACTTCATAAGCTATAAAAACTTTGCCTTATTATTAATATAAAGCAGGGCATGTTGGCACATACCTGTAGCTTCAGCTACTCAGGAGGCTAAGGTGGGAGGATTGCCTGAGGCCAGGAGTTTGAGGCTGCAGTGAGCTATGATTGTGCCTGTGCATAGCCACTACCTTCCAGCCTGGGCAACATAGGGAGACCCCATCTGTTCTTCAAAAATAAATAATTAAAACAAAATGCATATCCTAACATGTCATTCTCCTACATTTACAAAAAGATTTCAGTGGTTCCATGTCATCAATGGCAGCAGTACTTAATACATTTTTAAATTTGTGAACCCATTTTAGAATCTGATTTCCTTAGAAAAATGCATATATTCCTCATTTTTGCACACGAAGGTGTTCTGGATTCCCCTGAAACCCATCTATTTAGTTCCTTAAGATTCCATGGCACAATAGCTTTAGTAAACTTTTGTTGAATGCATAAAAGTATAACCTCCTTAGCATGTCATGCACTTCAGCTTCTATGACCTCATCCCTGCCTGCCTCTTTAGCCTCATTTTGTGCCTTGCAGTTTCATTCTTTACATGCTAGTACTATATGGGGGTAGTTTCCCCCATAAAACTGCTGTTTCATTCTTCTGTGCCTTAGATCTGCCTGCCTCACTTTTATTTGTCCTTTAAGACTTATCTCTTCCAATGAGTTTTACTTTTTACTTTTCTTTCCAACCACCTTACCACCCATCATCTCCAACCCCCTAGAGGTCTACGTAATCATTTCTAACGTCCCTATATACCTTTACTCCTCTGAATTAAAATTAGTTATTAAGATTTCTTTCTTCTTTGGAATATAATACCTTAAGGCAGGGAACTTGCATCATTAGTATCCACAGTATGTGCAACTCAATAAACTTGAATTAATTTGAACTACCTAATGCTTGCCTCCCACCACCCACTGTATCCATTACTGCTTAGGTCTTGTCACTCCTCTGTTTAAGAGTCTTAAGAGGCTCCCCTGTTCTCTACCAGATAAAATTTTAAATTCTTAGTGTGATACAAAGGATTCTTGTCATCTATTTCCTTTCTTTCTTTCCAGACTGATGTCCTCCCATTCCCTTACATGCACAGAGTTCATATATTATGAAACTCTGATACTTTTAATATTATAAACATTGGGTAACCCTGCTTCTTATCTCAGTATCATTGCATGTGCTATTACTTCTGCCTGGAATACACCATTTCTCCTCTATTTCTCTCCTCCGAAAGAATCCCTTTTCCTTTTTGAGACTTAATTTAAGCATCATCTCCTCTGCTCTCTCATGCCCCTTGTGTATGACTTTCACACCTAGACATATAATTACAATATAGTTATTTATCTCCACAGTTACATGGTTAAAATCTCTACAATATAATGTCGTTCAACCCTGGTTTCCTCATCTACCAATCTAGTGTGGTACATAGTAGATTCTCAATAAATGTTTGCATGACTGAGAACATGTGAAAAATTGAATTCAATGAACTTGTTTGAAGATATCTAACATTTTTAAATTAGTATTTTATTTTTAATTATTTATTATAGAGATGAGGTCTTAGTATGGTGCCCAGGCTGGTCTTGAAGTCCTGGCCTCAAACAATCCTCCCACTTTGGCCTCCCAAAGCACTGGGATTACAAGCTTGAGCCGTCAAGCCTGGCTAAAGTTAGCTGACATTTTAATTTTTGATATAGTTTATTGGTATCGTATGCCTAATTTTAATTTATATATTGAATGTTTTTACATTTGAGTGGTTTATTTGATTTTCTAAGAACATCTTAATTTTAGGTATTTCAAAATATTTAAAATACTAGTTTAAAAAATAAAACACAATCCTGTTTCCTAACATTCAAAATTTAATACTTAACATTTAACTTTTTTTATGTTTCTTTATATTAAGGCCTATTGTGTAACAGAACCTGGAGCAGGCTCTGATGTAGCTGGTATAAAGACCAAAGCAGAAAAGAAAGGAGATGAGTATATTATTAATGGTCAGAAGATGTGGATAACCAATGGAGGAAAAGCTAACTGGTATGTTGTTTAAAGCATCTCTGTATGTTTCTTCTTAATTACTTTATCAGAATCTTCCCTTTCTTCTTCTATTT
>NW_012153062.1:22986118-22987125 GCF_000956105.1 Propithecus coquereli | reverse complement strand
AGAATAGATTTTAAAGGTTGGCTGTGGTTTAAAAATAAAACTAATGATATTATTGTATATCAAAATATAAGTACTAAGAATAGTTGTGCTTCTCTCAAGAAATTGGTTTTTATTTGTGTAAGACATCATTTTCCTTAGGGATGGTTGTTGCTAGCAAACTCAGGGCCAAATGTATGGCCAATCTCTAGAAAGTGTAAAGGACAGAACACTTAGGCTTTTTTTCAGTAGTAAACTCACTCCTGATTTTATCTTGATATTTCTAGTCTCATTCTCTTTTTGCATAATTTTCTTATTTAAATACTTATTGAATTAGAGAGGGGTGGTGTTTTTGTTTGTTTTTTGTTTGTTTGTTTTAATTATTGAGTGCATATTGTATGCTTGGCACTATTCTAGGTATTGGGGATACTATATGGCTGCAATCCCCAACCCCCAGGCTGCAGGCTGGTACCGGTCCCTGGCCTGTTAGGAAAACAGGGCTGAACATCACCACCTGATCTCTGCCTGTATACCAATACCTCCCACCCCCACCCCGGTAAAATACTGTCTTCCATGAAACCAGTCCCTGGTACCAAAAAGGTTAGGGACTGCTGCTATATGGATCACAGTGTTTTCTCATTATATCTGAGTGGTAGTCTAATGTACTAGAGTTTATTAACTTATGGAAACAAAATAGGCCTAATGTGGTGGCTCGTGCCTGTAATAACAGCATTTTGGGAGGCTGAGGCAGGAGGATCACGATCAGTTGAGCCCAGGAGTTCAAGGTTGTTATGATGGTGCCACCAAACCCCAGTCCAGGTAACAGAGCAAGACGCTATCTCAAAACAAAAAAAAGACAAAATAAAGAGATGTTGCTTTCTCTGTAGGTCAAAATATTGTTACCACTTCTTCAAACTTGGAAGCAGACTTACTATTAAAGCCAGAAAATTAAAAGATGAATGTGTATCTTTATATTTCCATCACCCTTGCTTACTAAAATAGAGTTTTAAAAGTTCTTTTTCCTGGCCGGG
>NW_012153062.1:22972678-22974283 GCF_000956105.1 Propithecus coquereli | reverse complement strand
AGACATCAAAATACCTTTGGACCCGCAAGACAACGGTAATCTTACAGCTATATTCCATGTGATATTTACCCTTCATTTTAGTATTGTGTAGAAACAACCAATACAGAAACAACCAAAATATTAATCATCCACAGAATGGATGGAATATTTTGCAGCTATAAAATATATAAAGAAGCGCTTTATGTATTGTTACAGAAAGCTCTCTGAGATTTGCTGATAAGTAAGAAAAGCAAAAGGAAGAACCATCAACATGCTAAGTTAGTATGTGTGTAAAAAGGGGGAGACTATCAATATATTTGCTTATATATGTATAAAATAACTCGGGGAGGATAAAAAACAAACTGATAACATTGGTTACCTCCCAGAAGGGGAACTAAGTGGAGTGGGCAAGGGCAGGGATGATAGAAGTAGAAGGAAAACTTTTTACTGTATATCCATTTATTCTTTTGAACTTTGAACTGGTAGATGTGTTACCTATTCACAAATAAAGTGAAAAATAAAAAAATGTATTGAAAGAATTATTGGCTTAGAGGAATGGACACAATTCAGGCAGGTAGAAATAGGGAAGGATATTATTCTCCTTGTTCCACATAGGAGTTACAGTAGTCCCTTATCCTTAAGGCATGTGTTCTAAGACCTCCAGTGGATGCCTGAACCCATGGATAATACCAAACCCTATTTACACTGTTTTTTCCTATACACACATACCTGTGGTAAAATTTAATTTATAAATTAAGCACAATAAGCAATTAAGAATAACTAATAATAAAATACAACAATTATAACAATATGCCAGCATCACCACTGTTGTGTTTGGAGCCATTAAGAAAAATAAGGGTTACTTGAACATAAGCACCAAGATACCACAACAGTTGATCTGATAACCAAGATGGCTATGAAGTAACTAATAGGCAGGTAGCATATGCATTGTGGATACACTGGACTAAGGGATAATACAGGGAACATTTTGTTCTCTATTCTTTTTTCCATCAACATCTTTTTCCAGAGTTGCAGCCATACTATGTATTTGAAAATTTCACATAATACTATATGGTGAGCATATTTCTATCCTACAATGTTATCTTGGCCATATAATTCATACAGCACTTACTATCCCTTATTGAAAGTATTTGTCTTGTGTCTCCTGTTTGATTATGAGCCTCTAGAGGATAAGAAGTATCTTTTATTTGTTCTTTCCTGTCAGTATTTGATGCAATGACTCATTATTTTTCACTATCTGTAACAATTTTCTTTAAAAAGTCCCAGCAGACACTTACAAGGACACTTACAATTTTTGTGGTAATCATGCCCAAAATGCATAACCTCATTCCAGTCATGAGAAAACAATATCAAACTGAAATTGAGGGAATTTTTACAAAAAATAACCAAATTCTTTAAAAGTGCAAAGTTATGAAAGACAAGGAAGGATTGAGGAATTATTGTATCAGCCTGGGCAAGACTAAGAAAAAATAACTAAATTTAGTATGTGATCCTGGAACAGAGAAAGAACATTGGTGGAAAACTTGGCCAAATTGAGTAAGGTCTATAATATAGTTGATAATATTGTACCAATATTAATGTCCTGTCCATAATCATTGTACTGTC
>NW_012153062.1:22971568-22972628 GCF_000956105.1 Propithecus coquereli | reverse complement strand
TGGGTAACTGAAAAAAAGTGAAATCCCATAGATAAGGGTGGGGATTTTGGGGGGCAATTACTGGATTAGTTAAGAAGTTGACCTGGGTTGAAATAGTAGCTCTTTCATATACTAGGTATGTGACTTGGGAAAGTTTTTGAACCTCTCTGATTCTTCATTTACTCACTTGTAAAATGGGCGTGGTAATAATTGGGATTGTTGGGAAGATCAACTGAGATAGCAATCACCATGTATTTTTTGCTAATATCATTATCCCCATTTTCATATGTGTATCTATATTAGGTATTTTGTATTGGCACGTTCTGATCCAGATCCTAAGGCTTCTGCTAGTAAAGCCTTTACTGGATTTATTGTGGAAGCAGATACCCCAGGAGTGCAGATTGGAAGAAAGGTAAAGTGTGTATCAGCGATTAAAGGCCTCAAATATTAATATTATTTTATCTACAAATTTCAAAATTACTTCACTTTCCTTTAATGAAAACATTTTGTTTATATTAAGTTGGAATAAAAATAAAGCTGTATTTTGATGATACAGGGTCAAATAGTCTATATGTTGCTGAATAGTCATTTCAAGTCATTTTGAAAGAGTAGCCATTTGTGGTGCCAGCCTATGGAAAATGCTAATAACACTTGTTAGGGACAGTGTATTAGAAATCAAACTATCATTTATATTGCCTGCCTGATAAGAGTTTTAGATATTTCAGAGGACTTTCCCACCCTTTTATCCTTTGGATCCTCACAGCAACCTTTTGGTAGGGTAAGTGGCATTATGCCCATTTTATGGATTAAAACAATGTGACATAAATGGATTACCCAAGGTCATACAACACTAAGAAAAGTCTGTGCCTTAGAACACTGTAAGAGAATGTCAAAGAGCCTTGAATGTGGAAAGGCAAGACAATTTTATTTAAATAAGAAAATGTAATTTAACATAGTTGAAAGGGTTGTAATCCGCATATGTGGAGATAATGTAGCATTTAAAGTAGACTAAAGAGAAAAAGGTTTAAAACTTGACAATCAAAGGAGGAAAGAAATGAAATCATTAAAGAAGTCCTAATGA
>NW_012153062.1:22965213-22967423 GCF_000956105.1 Propithecus coquereli | reverse complement strand
GAACTCCTGGGCTCAAGCAGTTCTCCTGCCTCAGCCTCCTAAAGTGCTGGGATTACAGGGGTGAGCCACCATGCTAGGTCTGCTTTGTCTTTGTAAGTTAATAAACTCTGGTACTTTAGACCTGGGTCCCCAACCCCTGGGGCCATAGACCAGTACTGTTAGGACCAGGCGAGTGAGTGAAGCTTCATCTCTATTTACAGCCACTCCCCATTGCTGGCATCACCACATAAACTCCAACTCCTGTAAGATCAGCCACGGCATTAGATTCTTGTAGGAGCTCGAACCCTACTGTAAACTGCTCATGTGAGAGATCTGGGTTGCATGCTTCTTATGAGAATCTAATGCCTGATGATCTGAGGTGGAGCTGAGGTGGTGATGCTTATCACTGCGGAGTGGCTGCAAATCCAGATTATAATTAGCAGAGAGGTTTGACTGCCCAATAAGTGTAACGTGCTTGAAACCATCCCTCCCACCCCGTAGTCTGTGGAAAACTTGTTTTCCACGAAACTGGTCCTTGGTGCCGAAAAGGTTGGGGACCACTGCCTTAGACCACCACTCAGATATAATGAGAAAATACTGTTAAACTGTTTCCCAGACTCACTCCAAAGTACTGTCTTAATATTATGTACTTGTAGAGATGTTTACACTAATGTTGGTTTCAAAGTTTGTGAAACATTGGGGGTTAGCAAACTTTTTTTGTAAAGATCAAGATTGTAAATATTTTAGGCTTTGGGGGCCATGTGATCTTCACAACTGCTCAGTTCTGCTGTTGTAGCAAGAAAGTAGCCATAGGTGATACATAAACAAATTGGTGTGATTGTATTCCAATAAAGCTACATTTACAAAACAGGTGTTGCAGGCCATAGTTTGTTGACACCCTGTTTTAGATATTAATAATTGCAGAAAGTCATAAAATAATAGTTAACAGCAAAAATTGATGCTAGCTCAAAACATGTTCCTTAAAATATACCAATTTTCTTGTTAGGAATTAAACATGGGCCAGCGATGTTCAGATACTAGAGGAATTGTCTTCGAAGATGTAAGAGTGCCTAAAGAAAATGTTTTAATTGGTGAGGGAGCTGGTTTCAAAATTGCAATGGGAGCTTTTGATAAAACCAGACCTACAGTAAGTAACATGAGTTGATAATCTTTATAGGATCTTTTATTTATTACATTAAATTAGTAGTTTTAACATTGTATTTTTGGTGTGCTTTGCTTTTTAAATCTATTAAAATTGCTGTGCTTATTAAGCGTGGAGGAGAAAACTATTGCTTTATTTTTTAGAATTCTTCAACTTTCCTGCCCATTATGGAAATTATTTTAGCAAGTGCAAAGTTACTACACTTGCTGCTAGATTTACAGAGAGGGAATCCACACTTGATTTGATCATTCTGTTGATACGTACTCATTTCCTGTTCCTTCTTCACTCATTAAGAATATTTCCCCTAGGAAGGTTTTCCTTGTTAAACAGAAGGAATGACATTTCTCTAGCCTATGATCCTTTGCCTAACGAATGCCTCTCCATTACCTTTAATTCACAAATAATATAAATTTAAGTGCCTGTCTTCCCACCCCCATTCACTTGTTGCTATAGGTCACTTTCTCTTTGTGTAATCCTGAATTTAGAATCTTAGGCAGATAGCTATATACTGTGTGTTTTAAAGACAATATGAACTTATTACTCTTTATAAAATGTTAAAATATTAGGTAGCAGCTGCTGCTGTTGGTTTAGCACAGAGAGCTTTGGATGAAGCTACCAAGTATGCCCTGGAAAGGAACACTTTTGGAAAGCCACTTGTAGAGGTAATTTTAATACTGTGCTTGCTTTGTTACAATGTAAAGATATTTGTTTTCATCTAAATATTTAGAAATTATTTTTAAAGTACAGACTAATCTATTTCTACTTTGGTAGCAAGAAGATAATGTGGTTTTAACAAGATGGGTTTCAAGAATAGATTTTTCTTTAGACTTTGCCACTAACTATTGGTCACTGGTATACCTGACACTGTGGTGCTATACATTCTAAATATATTTTCTAATTCTCTCAGTAACCCTTTTTTAGCTAGTGTTATCATCTCTGTTAAATATCAGGAAACTGAGGTTCAGAGACATTAATTAATTTATAAAAGGTCACACAGATTGTAAGTCACAGATCCAGGATTCGATTTAATGCTCCTAATCTGTGTTACCTCCCATGACTTTTTTTTTTT
>NW_012153062.1:22961756-22964258 GCF_000956105.1 Propithecus coquereli | reverse complement strand
TCTGTAAAATGCTGACTGCCTGCATTTTTAATTAATAGGTATAATGATGTAATGCTAGGTGTCCCCCACTCTGATCTGTGTGCTCTTTGCAACTCCAATCTGCCAGCGTCTATGTACTCTGTATATAGCATTATGAATAAGGGTCACTTTATAGTTGGAATCCACACTTAATTATTTAGCCATTTCATATCTGATATTAGGAAATATACAATGATATATCACCACACATACTCTTCTGTTTTCATATATAAATTTGGAGACAAGAAATGTAAAGTATGTTAATCTTATATTATATGTGGGTGTGTGTGTATGAATGTGAGAGGTGAGGTAAAATGGTAAGTATATAGTATGTGTTCATTTATTTGTGATAAAGCTTATTAGTCTCATCTACATTGTTTTTCTGTCCATATCATTCCAGACTTCTTCGTGACAGTGTATGTAGTCTGCTTTATTTTCTTTTATTTAAAATTAAAATATTAAGTTAACACTTATTTATTACTTTCTAAAAGAAACTGTGTTGCAGCATACATGACTTTTGTTATCATTTCAGTATAACCAGCTTTTGCATTGTACTTATTTCTCATTCTATTTTTACCATTTCTCTGCCTCTTATTCTTACTTTCTAAGTAGCTGATTTATATATAGATTGAGTCCATTATCTCCAAAAAGAAGAGAACAGAGGTTTTTTTTATTTTTGGTTTTTTTTTAAGGGACAGTATAGAATGGTACTCTAATCAGAGCTCTCTCATTCACTACGGTGTTTATTATTGTTATTACTTCTCTCTGTAAGTGAATAGGTATGTCTGCTAGTTATCCTCATCTTGCTTAACCTGCTGCAGCTAAAGAAAGCTGCTGAAAACAGAAGATGGTATTTTATTTTACTGGTGATTAAAACTGGGAAACACTGATAACATTACTAGATGGTAAAATCCCTTAATGGCAAAAATTGCCTACTTCTTTGTCTAGTCGTAGCCCTCTGGATGAAGTTGAAATGGTCTGAGATGGTATGAAAGAATCCATTAAGAATAACTCCCATTTGTATTGATTATTATTCCTAATTAGCAATAACTTTTTCCCATCATGACCATTTCTTGATAGGAGAATGGATAAGGGGGAAAACATGATGAGATCTGTAATTCAGATATGATATACATAGTAAGAAAAATATTTATATCTTTTCCTTTCTTTGTTTTTCTATTTTGCATTCTCCTCTATGAGTGCTAGTCAATGGCAGATCAGTTAAGATGAGTGGAAAAGTAATTCACTCTGCCTTTCTGAGAAATGAAACACAGGGCTGCCAGTATTCTTTTTGGGAGACAATGTGACTTAGTGGAAAGATCTTAGGCTGAAAGTCAGGACTTAATTTGAACCTTACTTCCATAAATTATTAGCTATGAGACCTTGAGGAATTCAGTTAATTTCTCTGAGCTTTAGTTTCCTCATCTGTAAAGTGAGAACTATGAAAGATTGTTCTCTATGTGATCTCATAGATTCCATGGCTTTAATGACAAAATAAGTGTTGATGACTGTAAGTTTTATCTCCAGCCCTGACCTCTTCTCTGAGCATCACTCTTGGATTTTCAAATGCTTCCTCAGTATCTCCACTTGATGTCCAAAAAGAATCTTGAACTCATTCCTGGTCCTTCGCTCTTAAGTATTTTATGCACAAAATTCTTCCAGTATCGTCTCATCACAATTAGATTAAAATCTTAACTCCTTACAGTGGTCTTCTATCAACCACACTGGCCTTTTTGCTATCCTCTTTACCGTCACTCTTCCCCCAAATATCCTTAAGGATAGGTCTTTCACTTCATTCAAATTTCACTTCCTCATTCATTTCACTAAAGAATCCACCTCTGATCACTCTATGTAAAATAACAGCTCCAACAGGCTATATACTAATGTGTACTTTTTTCTTCAAAGCTCTTATCTTTTATCACTACTCAATATCATATAGGTGTGTGTTTGTTGTCTCCCCTTACACTCTAACTAGGATGTAAGCTCCACACAAGCAGGAAATTTCTGTTTTTAGAAACTTTTATATTCCTAGCATTTAGGATATGTCTTGTGCTGTGAAATTCTATTTCATTCATTCGACAAATAGTGATTGAATACTTACTATATTAAAATACAAATAATTGGATGCTTCCTCTGTTCCATGCACTATTCTAAGTGTTTTACATATATTAACTCATTTAATCCTCACAGTACTGTGGAGTAAATACTCTTATTTCAAATTATCATATGTATTAATAAAAACATTAGGCCCCTCTAATAATGATGGCACCAAGATTTGAACCCAAGTAGTCACTCAGGTACCTGTCCTCTTTACACTCTACATGTGCTATTCCCACGGATAGAAAAGAGATTTGACAAGTTTCTACCCTCAGAAATCTTAAACCTTACTTTGGAGATAATGTACATATCATGAAACAAATATTCAGAAATAATACAGAGCAGTATAAGATTTAAGTCCCAAAATAAGAGTTACAGGCAGGGTTA
>NW_012153062.1:22955772-22957851 GCF_000956105.1 Propithecus coquereli | reverse complement strand
TAGATGGCTTGATTCAATTTAGTATTACAATGCAGCTTATACTACTGTCCAAAATATTGAATAAATCAAGATATTTATGTACTGAAGATATTTAACCTACACTTACATTTTTCTTGCAGATTTATGAAGGTACTGCACAAATTCAAAGGGTTATTATAGCCCGTGAACACATCAGCAAGTATAAAAATTAAAGAGATTGCTATAGAAACATGATTCATCATTGAGTAACTAGAACATGACCCACTGTGTAAGCTCCAGAAAAGAGAAAGGGCTTTAACATTTTTCCAGTGAAAATAAAAATGAGTACTCTTATACTAAATCTAAGCAACTTATTCTAATAGTAGTTTGTACTTTGTTTAACTCTATATGATTTCCCTGTTCTGAAATGGATTTGGTTTTATTAAAATTATTTGTTGTCCTTAGTACCACTGTATTATGAATTATGTTAAGCTAGAAAAATACATTTGTTTTGTTATTTTGATCTCTTAAAATTAAAGTAGCAGAAAGTCCTTGGAATTCTGTTATTTTCCCAATGACAGAAAAGTAGGCTTATAAAGTATTCAGAATGTTCCAAATTTACATTAAGAAAATATTGTAGGATTTGTACACCGTCAAACAACTTATGACTGTGTAGACTTAATGGTATTATTTTATTAGGGTTCATTTTACTGCAACTTGGAAAGCATTTTCCTTCAGTTTTGTATAGTAACAGTCAAAATTTTGATATTCATATTCACCCATTATACAAGTACAAGAAGCTTCTTGAAAATCTTAATTCTGAGCCCACATTTCACTTGCCTTATTTAAAATAAATCAATAAAGTTTGCCTTAAATTACTTTTATGTGACTCTGTTGGTTTCTAGGTAGACTTTGGTCTGTTGCACACAATCTCATTTTATGTACATGCATTTTGAAAAGGAACTTAAACAAAATTTTTTAGTGTTTACTACCATATCTTTTTGAATTCTTTCCAAGTTTTATTACTTCATGTAATAGTGTATACTTCACATATTAATATTTACCATGATGAAAAAGAGTCATGTTTTGATTCTGAATTGCATAAAGTTACCTACCCATTTTAATTAGATTCTATTACTAGAGACCTTGGAAAATATAAATACAAAATAATACAAGAACCAAAATATGTGAATTTAATATTTCTTTGTAATTCTAAATATCAAATACTGGTAAAATGTGTTATACTAAATAGGGTATTTTCTGACACCACTTATGATTCTCCATTTCTCTAATATCAACTATGTGTCCTTCATTTCAATTCTGTTCTGACACTATCCAGCGTTAGGCTCAATCCCACAAGACTGCCCTCACTTCAGAAGCTAGTCACAAGTCCTGGGTCCCCAAGCTGCCCATACTTTGTCCAACATGGCTACAGATTCAAGTATTCCCATAATCCCGTTGTTAGGCTCAATTATTTGCTAAAATAGCTTACAGAACTCAGGAAAATACTTTATTTACATTTACCTGTTTATTTAGGTATAGATGTTTTTGATAAATGGCTTGAGTCAAGGCTATAAGTGTGCCCATCATCCTAATAGTGTTCACTGTACCCGTTAGGTGGGGTTGCCCCCCTGCCACTTGATTTGCAATGACTTTTACTTTCCTCTGTGTACTTGTGTGCCCACTGGTTAGTTCCAGTTTATTAGAGAACACATGTAGTGTTTGTTTTTTCCATTCTTGAGATACTTCACTTCAGATAATGGTTTTCAGTTCCTTCCAAATTGCTACAAAAGGCATTAATTCATCCTTTTTAATGGCTGAGTAATACTCCATGGTATACATATACCACATTTTGTTAATCTATTCATAAATTGGTGAGCACTTGGGTTGATTCCACATCTTTTCAATTGTGAATTGTGCTTCAATAAACATTTGAGTACAGGTGTCTTTTTGATGAAATGACTTCTTTTCCTTTGGGTAGATACCCAGCAGTGGGATTTCTGGATCGAATGGTAGGTATACTTTTAGTTCTCTGAGGAATCTCCATACTGTTTTCCATAGGGATTATACTAATGTAAGGCATCAAACCATAAGAATTCTAGAAGAAAATATAGGGAAAAA
>NW_012153062.1:22954300-22955692 GCF_000956105.1 Propithecus coquereli | reverse complement strand
TCTGCCCGCCTCGGCCTCCCAGAGAGCTAGGATTACAGGCGTGAGCCACTGCGCCTGGCCTTATAATATGTTAACATTAGAAGAAGCTGGGTATAACTTCATTGTAAGCCTATAATTAGTTGATAAAAAGTTAAAAAAACAAAAGGCCCTAGGAAAAAGACTTTTAAGTTTTGTCAGTAGACATCCTTAAATTTTTTTCTTTTTAATTCTAGCACCAAGGGGTATCATTTTTGCTGGCTGAAATGGCAATGAAAGTTGAATTAGCTAGATTGAGTTACCAGAGAGCAGCCTGGGAGATTGACTCTGGTCGCCGAAATACCTATTATGCTTCTATTGCAAAGGCGTTTGCTGGAGATGTTGCAAATCAGTTAGCTACTGATGCTGTGCAGATTTTTGGAGGCAATGGATTTAATACGGAATATCCGGTAGAAAAACTAATGAGGGATGCCAAGATCTATCAGGTAAGGTTAAAAATGATTTTTGTGGTTTATGATGGCATAGAATATTCATTCATAAATGACAGAGTAAATTTCTGATTATTTAGGGATTTTATGCTACTATCAATAATAAATGACTATCATAGATGGCTGTTAGTTGGTTTCTGGAACTAATTAGTAGAAAGAAGAATGCTATTTTTGATTAAGCGTAGGTCTTAATAGAGAAAAGGCTAACAAAGTAAATGGTACAGACATGTATAGTATGTTTGAATCAGTCTGCTTTGAGTTTTAACATTCTAACTAATTGTAACCCACACTTTTCTCTCCCCAAAGTATGCATGTCATTTAAAATTAATTAAATTATTTTGTTTTGAATCTTGCCTGATAACTCTTGGATTAATTGAAACTATTACTTGAGTTGAAAACCAACATGTGGAGACAGTGATATAGATGACTTCTAAATTAAAATGGTGGTTAGAAAAACTTTGGAGTAATTTAGTAAATAAAATACAAATATGTGTGTTCTCCGCATGTGGCTTAAGTAATTATAATCTATGCTCATCAATATCTCTTCCTTTGCTTCCCCCAACCCCAGCAAATTATTTGACAAAACCAGTCATTTGAAATCTTGAAGTAGAATCATACTGCTATCATGAGAAGGAATGTTAGACATAGTACAACCCCTCTATTTAGACATGAAGAAACTGAGGACCAGAATTTGTGTTTTATTTAAAGTCACAAGTTTATATGGTGATATTCTCCCTCTCCTAGAGCCTGTGATTTTAATTATTACTATTATCAATCTTTTAACTTTTCTCTGCCATCTGAGAAGATGGCTAGGGTTAGAAGTTTGGAATGGAAATGAGGGATGACTACTGAAATCCTTCTAGCATTTTTTTCTTTAGCAGCTGTTCTTAGATTTAAGAGTAAGAATAGGAAATGACTGAAGGTGACA
>NW_012153062.1:22948755-22951066 GCF_000956105.1 Propithecus coquereli | reverse complement strand
AAACAAACAGGCAGATCTGAAAAATAATCAGACAGAAACTTTAGAAGAAAAATATAATTATTGAAACAAAAAACTCATTGGATTGGTTAGGCAGATTAGGCACAGCTGAAGAGAGAATTAGTGAAGTGAAATATTGTTTCTCAAATTTTAACATGCACAGGAACTACCTGGGAAGATTACTAATATACAAAATGTGATTTGGTAGGTCTTGGGTAGGACCCAGATTCTGCTTTTCTGATAGATCTCAGGGTGATGTTGATGCTGCTAGCCCATGGACTTTGAGTAGCAAAAGGACACTAGAATATAGATATGAAGAAATTACCCAGGATGCATCATAGAAAGACATAAAGATGGAAAATGCAAGAGGTTAAGAAATGAGAAGGATGGAATAAAAAAGTCAACTAAAGTCCCCAAAACAGAAAATGCTGAAAGAGAGAATCCCCCCCCACCCCCACATTTGCAGGGCCTGGAGCAAGAACACAAGTGGAGGCCCACATATTATGTGCCTTAACATTTAAAAGTTCCATACCCTGCTTACACCAATGCTTTGGCAAACCCCTGGGACATGAGGTACACATATCAGTATATGATCTGCACTCTAAGGGAAATGTCCAGGGAAGCTATCCAGGTAGAATCTGGAAGTGGGCTATTTTGTTCATAAGACACACTAAAACCTAAGGGCATAGAAAGGTTGAAAGTAAAAAGGTGAAAAAAATCCCTCTCAGAGGTGACTATTAACCGAAAGAAAGCTGGGACAATTACATTAACATCTAACAAAGTAGACTTTTAAAGAAAAAACGCATTAGTAGGGCTAGAGATGGTTGTCACTTAATGATAAACAGCACAACCCACCAAAAATAGATAACAATTCTAAACTTACATACATTTAATAAAGCAACCCAGAAGTATAAATGAGAAAAATCAACAGAATTACAGGGAGAAATAATGAAATCCATGATCAGAGTACATTCAACACTGTCTCAACTATTGATAGCCAATGTATGCCAGTGTCAGGAATCCTTCAACTCGTTACTTAAAGCAATAATTTTAAGGGGATGGGTTACCCACATTTTCTAATGGGTGCTCAAAAATGCTTAAGTGTGAAATACAAGAACGCACAAACGAAAATAGCTGAAATCCGAATTCTGTGGCAAGCTCTTAAAGGCAAATGGATGCTTCTTTATTGAAAGCAATTTTCAGTATTTTAAGTACTAGCACTTCCTGAGGAAGTGGGGGATAGTAGTGGTAAGAAGCCAGACCTAGAATGGACAAGGCAAATAGGGTATGTGAACATTTCATTACCAGTCATTCAAAAAATATTTCTTGAACACTTACTACGTGCAAGCAGGCACTCTGCGAATTAATGGCCATTTCAGATCTTCAGAGTACTAACAGCCTCAAGAACAAATGATTTCACTCCTTGCCTTATCTTCCTTAAAAAAAATGATTTCCTAACAGCAACTCAGATATTTAAATAGTATTTAAAACTGTTTTAGACAAATCAAACTGAACATGGGACGCGAAAATGGGCGCCACAGTCTTTGGGCACAGGCACTGAGGACACCTATGAGCAGTCGGTGGGGTCCTAGGGCAGCCATGGAATTGCTCCATCCTTCAGGCAGGAGTGTGGTCAGCTAAGTCAGCGCACGGAGGGGACCTGAAGGGCGTTTCTGCGCAGGCGTGGGCTCCTAAGTCTATCCAGGACTTGCGCCGGCTCCGTCCTTTCGTTCGTAGACATGGTGAGTGAGAGAGTCTCGCTAACTGGATGGGTCGGGAGCATACCTGGTAGAGTAGTTTTGAGCAGCGTAGTCACTATACGGTTGTTTTCCAATTATGGGAGAATGGTAAGACATGGGCCTTGTAAGGTTTCTTGAGGGCTTAGGGTGAAATATTACTCAGCGTTTTTTGCAGACCTAGCGGGCACAATTGTTCGTTTTAATTTTATCCAGGCTTCTTCCTGTTGGGCGGGCCTCTTAGGATTAAACAATCCTATTTCTTAATTCCTCTTAAGAAGCTGGGGCTGATTGGTGGCTTTTTTCTAACGTTTTTTTCGGACTCAAAAATTACATTAAAATCGTTAGTGGTATAGTCTAGCTTGAAAATCTCGTAAATTTAAACGGCATCCGAAGGAAATTCGCTATTTAAGCATTTTTGGTAATCTTCGTGAGCTACTTATAGTATTAACGCATTCTCAACCACCAGGATGTATATAAGAAATGAGAACTAGAGCAGCATCCGCATCACCTGGGGACTTGTTGCAAATATACTCAGATTAAAGAGGGAGCTGATGGGACTGATTTGAATAACTTTT
>NW_012153062.1:22947561-22948705 GCF_000956105.1 Propithecus coquereli | reverse complement strand
ACCTAACATTTCTAAACATAAAGCTTCTAGACATGATATAAATGTACTCGAAAGCCTTATGATAAGAATATTAAATATTATCCTTGATAGTAAGTACTAAGCAATTATATAACTTTATGTTAAGCAAGCCTTTTAAGTCACAAGTAATAAACGAACTTTAGCTACTTTCAGCAAAAAAGCAAACAAACTTATTTTAAGTATATGGAGGTGCCTCATGGATCTGAAGGTAGGAATGGAGTCAGTTTCAGGAAGGGACAAGAAGCAGAACAGTCAGTCTTCAGGAAGCCATGAAATATAGCCTTTTTCTATCTCTCAACTCTACTTCTCTGTCATGTTTCATTCTTTGCTGCTCTGTAGCCTTTCTCTGATTCTTTGATCTCACTGTAGCATATTTATATATTAGATTCACCACTACATGCATAACTGGCTAGGGCCATTACAGCCAGGATGATAGGTAGGGTCATGTACTACAAACATGATTGTTAGTTGCCTACATCTGTGGATTGATGGTTCCTACAGAAGGCATAGTTTAGACGAGATCTGGTATGTTTATGGTGATTTTATAAAATGTTTAAGGAATCTACCAGAGTCATTAATGTGCATAAAGGGAGAAGAGATTATTCCAAGACTCCCCTGGATAAAAGAATGGCTGTTGATATGGCTTCTAGAATTATAGCCATTAATTTGAATATATTACCCATGATCAAATAGTCCAAAAGATCTTTGGAGATTAAAGACTAAATTCCACAGGCAATAGGGTTTTTTTTTAACATGTGACAGATTATATTTAATTCATTAATGAATGAGAGAACAAGTAAGATGTTAAAACTGGTATTAAGGAGAATCTGAAGAGCAGACATAGGCTGTAAGACATGCTTAGAAGAATTTGCTAATATTAATAGATTAACCTATAGTTTAAAATCCTATAGGGCCATAAAATCTAACAGGGGACATATTTTCTACAGAACAGAAATCAACTGTAGTTCAGGTTCAGTTATATTACTTTCCATTTTCTACAACTTAACTTATACCTTTACAGAGTTGTAAGATAGTCTAGCCAATAAAAGAATTAAAGGTGTATATTCCGTCAGATAATATGCAGAGGATCCATTAGGTAATACCTAGCACTCTGCTAAAAGGATAC
>NW_012153062.1:22936393-22937811 GCF_000956105.1 Propithecus coquereli | reverse complement strand
TTTTAAGCTTCAAAGATTAGTTTTCCTCTCTGGGACAATCTTAGTAAAAAATAATAAACAACTTAGTTGTAAATAAATATTTTTCCCAATAATATCCAAACAATTCAAATTACCTACAAATTTGAGGAACGTGTGGTATTCACAAAATCTTAAGTGTTAGGTTGTTTCCATAACCTTGCAGTTAAATACTTAGTAGCAGTCATGAAGTTAAGACAATATGTAACTAAGTACTTTTTTCCACTATCACTTGAAGGGCTGGGGCTTGACTTATTTATGCCTTTTATCTACTGCCCAACCATAAAACTCTGCATTTGGGTTGGTAACTAACTACTCTTACCCAATAGAAAACCTCTGAAATGTAATGTGTTGTGGCTGCAGCAAAAATTTGTGAAATCTTCGTATTTATGTTTATGTCTCATTGATTAGCTGCTGTTTTATCTGGGCATAAACTTATCATTGGCATTCTTAGGTCATTTTGCTTTTCATGTGGCTATGTCATTTACTAATAGATAATAGATTTTCTACAGAGTCCACATGTTAAAGAATGGATGTCTGATAAATATGAAATAGGTACTCTGAAAGAAACATGCTCCCCTAATTTTACAGATGACAAAGGTAGATTCTTCTGACTTATTTTACCTCTGGTCAGCTCTTGGAAGAAACTAAAGCTCTATTTGTATTGTCAGCCAAAGGTGAATTTATCATATGCTTGTTAGGTAATTTTTTTTTTTTTTTTTTTGAGTAATAGTTGTGTCTGAAGATGGCTTCTAACTTTGAGAGCTACAAATTTAAACTCAGTACTGGTTAGTGATAATTGTTAGGGTCAGGAGAAGTAAAAATAGTATGGCTAGTGAGTAAGCTTTATGTGTTTAATCTCTTTAACCTTCACCAATTCAAACTGACACATATAAGAAATTGTGTATTTTAGGAATACTGCATGTCTGAGTATTTAAGAATGAGTGGTATCTATTGGGGTCTGACAGTAATGGATCTCATGGGACAACTTCATCGCATGAATAGAGAAGAAATTCTGACATTTATTAAGTCATGCCAACATGAGTGTGGCGGAATAAGCGCTAGTATCGGACATGATCCTCATCTTTTATACACTCTTAGTGCTGTCCAGGTAAAAACTAATTAAAATTTAACAGTCTTGATGGTTTATCCTCTTATTTGAGAATTGGGAATTGAACCTGTGTATTAGGAAGGTGACAAAATTAGTATCTTAAGACAAAATTTCATTACAAGTGAAATGGTCCTACAAGGTCAGTGATGTAATGGCATGTATTAGCTGAATGCAAACTTGATGTGAGTTCCAATATTACACTGAGACCTTGGAGGGTAAAATTTATATTTTCAGTATATATAACTATTTGACAATCACTAAATGGAGTTATTTAGTTTTGATATTGATTAAG
>NW_012153062.1:22934681-22936343 GCF_000956105.1 Propithecus coquereli | reverse complement strand
AAAGCACCTGGTCCTTTACCATGAGGCTCTAAGACTGTCCTTTCTTGAAGACCCAAACTTTTGCCTCTAGCTTTATAGCAGAAACTTCAAAGAAGCATCAGAGTAAAACCAAAACTCTGTAATCATCTATCTGTAGATGACCAAGGCCAAATGTTGGTAGTTAATTACTTTATTCAATATCATAAAGGAAGAAAGTAAAATTCCCTTTTATAGCATAGCTACATTTCTTTGGAAGGGGAATATTTTTATTCTTTGAATAAAAGTACCAGAATATTCAGTGAAAAGTAAGCCTTTCTTTAATCCTATGTCCCACCCAACCATTTCTCCTCATTGTAGGTAGCTGCTTTTGGTAATTCCATGCATTCACCAATATTATTATACACATATATTTTTATCTTTGTTTCCTACACAAATAGTAGCATACTATACAGTTTGGTACTTTTTTTTATGTTTGTTATCACTTAGTATATTCTAAACATCTTTCCATAGCAATGTATATAGAGCTTCTTCATTCTTTTCAAAGGTTGTATAATGAATGTACCATAGTTTATTTAATTTTTTGATAGTCAATTAAAATTTTTGTAATCTTTTGCTATTACAAAGACTGCTACTATGCATATCCTTGCACATAAGTCATTTTACACCTGAGGGAGTATATTTGTAGAATAGCTAGGAATAGAATTGCTGAATGTAATTACAGTTGCTAGAATATATGTTCCCTACACGTATTTCCCTTTTGTTTACCATTGTAACCCCAGAACCTGCAATAATACTCAGCACATTCTAGGCCTCCGATACATATCTGCTGAATGAATTTCTAGAGTAGGAAGTGAGGTTTCTTTTTCATTCCTTCAGCAGTTACTGACTCAATCTGAATAATGTTACTTTTTAGATCAGATGTTTGCATTATTCTTATTTCAAACACTGCTTTTCCCAGAAGATATGATCAATCCCTCTCTCCCTCGATTTCCAACTGTCCTAACGACTAGGCTCCTTCAGGGTAGAAGCATTTCTTATTTGAGCCATTTTCTTAGAGGTCCAGCTACATAGCACATGCTTAATATATGTTTGCATAATGTAGATTTCTAACCTTTGTCAGAAGCAAATGCAAATATCCTCCAAAGAAAAGCACCTTCAAGTTAGGCCCTAATATGAGCTTACAACTAAAAATCTTCAAAATAAATAAGGAACCAATTACCATGCGAAAAAAAAAAGTCAACTGAAAATAAAAAAAATAACCGATTTTGGACCTTAAGACTCCAGATATTAGAATGATCAGATACGGAGGAAAATTGGCCCCACATATCCATGGGTCCTGCAACCATGGATTCAACCAACCTCGGACGGAAAATGTAAGGGGAAAAAAATATTCCACAAATTTCCAGAAAGCAAAAGTTGAATTTGCTGTGTGCTGAGTTCTATGTTGAATTCACATAAATGAAGTTATATGTATGCATTGTATTATGTATTATAAGTAATGTAAAGATGATTTAAAGTATACTGGTGGACATGCATAGGTTATATGTAAATGCTATGCCATTTTATATAAGGGACTTGGGCATCTGTGGCTTTTGGTATCTTCAGGGGATCTTACAGCTAATTCACCATGGATACCAAGGGACACTGTATAAAATAATGTGAAACGTGTAAAGAAATAAAAGG
>NW_012153062.1:22921001-22924001 GCF_000956105.1 Propithecus coquereli | reverse complement strand
TACACGTGGTGGTTTAAAATCTATTTCTGTATATGTGAGTTGGTATATTTCAGTATCTTGGAATGCCAAGTTACAATTTATATGCAGAGAATTATATTGTTAAAGTTTTGAGTTTGTTGGTAATACCTATAATTTTATTAAATAACAAGATGGTCTGCATACTTGAGAAAAGATTAATACACATAGGCAAAAGGACATGTGTGACAACTTACAGGGAGTTGGTAACAGCATAGAATAAACTTGAAGGAATATTTACCTAATATTTGTCTTCATTGCAGATTCTTACTCTGTATGATAGTATTAATGTTATTGACATAAACAAAGTTGTGGAATATGTTCAAAGTCTGCAGAAAGAAGATGGTTCTTTTGCTGGAGACATTTGGGGTAGGTAATGTTCAGTTTGACCCATGCTACCCAAAATAGCGACATTACAATGCCCTGGCTTTGCTAGTGACCTATTTATAAGGATTTTTTTTTTTTTTAAGTTTTTCATTTTTTCAGGTCCCACTAAGCAGCTGGTCTAACTGGAGTTAATGGTCTGCTGGAAGTTCCAGCATGCACTGTGGTAGTTATGTCAGCATACAGGAGCACTGGAACACAGGGGGCCAGATAAGGTAGGTGAAATTTTTTCCCCAATATTTGGTGGCTTTGTAAAGTTTTGAAACTACTTGCTAGAAAGGGAAACATACTCCAAGAACTTTACAAACTTACTGAATATTTGTGTGGAGGGAGGAAATAGAATTTTATTTGGTAAATCCAGATAATCTCTGTTTCAGGGATGAACACAGTGCAGGCCAGAGAGACCAGCTGCTTCATGGGATATGAAAATCTACTTTAGAGGAAGTTTATTTGCATTATTAAAAAATGACTAGTCCTTTTGGGTCTGTTCATTTCTTTTTCTGGGCATTCGTAAGCAACTTAGATAACTTGCTATTTTTGACAAAACAATTTTCTAGTTGTTAGCTTCTTGAGAAGTAAAGGCATTTAACTTTAGCTTTCCTCCTGACTAAAAGTCAAGCTTGAATGATGGGAAATTTAATGTGGTAGTTGTACAGGTTTTGTTTTTAGGTAACATAACTGTGTATAATGATAAGAAGCCTCTGGTAACATGGTTTGCTTTTATTTCTCTCTACTTTAGGAGAAATTGATACAAGATTCTCCTTTTGTGCAGTGGCAACTTTGGCTCTATTGGTAAGTTTTGAATACTGTATTGAAATGATTAAGTGCCCGTGAATACTGTGGAATTCAGTAGGCATTTTTTTCTGTTAATAGGGGAAGCTTGATGCCATTAATGTGGAAAAGGCAATTGAATTTGTTTTATCCTGTATGAACTTTGATGGTGGATTTGGTTGCAGACCAGGTTCTGAATCCCATGCTGGGCAGGTAATTTATTAATGCAGATTAAAATTTAGTGTCAATTTCGAAGAGATAACCAATGTAATAAAATGGGGAACAGTGTCAGTAGTAATTTCAGTGTCTGTTAATATGAATGTGGTGATGAGTTTGATACGGGATGCAGTGTAAGAGTTGTTTAATTGCTAAGTAAGGGTGGTATTTTTACAATAACTTGCTTTTATGTAGTGGGTCCCCTCTAACCCCAAGCAAGCATGAGTAGGTTCATAAACACGAAAATACATTTACATCTTCCATTAATTTTCAATGAACTATGCAGATGAAAACATTCTATCCCTACCTACCCTGAGCTAAATGAGCACCTCTTTACTTGTGCCAGAGAACGTTCTGTATGTAAATAATTGTGAAATTCTTAGCCATGAAGAAATTTTGACAACAGTATTTCAGTGCAGAATTGGATCCTAGTAATAGTGTGCTTGGATTTTTGGGTGTTAAATTATTACATCAGAAATTAAAACTTCAGATACAAAGTCAAGTTTTAATAATTTGAATAGTTTTTATCAGTTTTACTATCAAGAAATTACTATACACATGTACTTTATGTCTGTAATTTTAGATCTATTGTTGCACAGGATTCCTGGCTATTACCAGTCAGTTGCACCAAGTAAATTCTGATTTACTTGGTTGGTGGCTTTGTGAACGACAGTTACCCTCAGGTGGACTCAATGGAAGACCAGAGAAGGTACTGTTTCATAAGCTGTGTTGTGTTAGCTTTATAACCTTGAGTGAATGCTGCTGCTTTGTCTTGCACACAGTTCAGTATTCTTGCAAGTTGACTATGAGCTTTTTATCTTCCTCTGTTGTAATTTTTCAGTAACATCTCCTAAAAAGACTGCCTTTGGGAAAAGTAGAACCCCTTGAGTTGAAATGCTCATTGATCCTGATATCCATACCCAGACACTCTTGTCCATCCACGGGTGTGAAATTACAATTGATTTTGACAAAGAGATTGTGTGGAATGGAGTTTAGTGTTCTCTTACTCATTCATTATCTTTAATTCTAAGCAAGCATTTTAAGCACCACGAGTCAGTATATCCCTTGATTTCCTACCTCCTGCCCCCTACTGTTTGAACATTAGGTTACTTAAGAGTGAGACTTAACCCCCTTTTAAACTGTTCTCAAAACTAGGGAAATAAAAGAATAAAATTGTGACAACTTTTTGTGACCTTTTTTTCCCTTCCTAGTTACCAGATGTATGTTATTCATGGTGGGTGTTGGCTTCCCTAAAGATAATTGGAAGGCTTCACTGGATTGACAGAGAGAAATTGCGTAGTTTCATCTTAGCATGTCAAGATGAAGAAACCGGGGGATTTGCAGACAGGCCAGGAGATATGGCAAGTGTATTTCTGTCATGTTTGTATAAGTTATTTTTCCATTATTGGCATTAGTTCATGGTATTTCCAGGTCTAGAACTGGGTGGGTGGGTGTTGCTTTGAAAGTGGTAAATTTTTTTGGTAACTTAATTTTTAAATGTATGAAAGATACAGGCCAAGCTTACAGAAATTTCTCATTTGTTACCTATTGCTAATAAAATTAGTATATGTATAGTAAAGGACAGGTATTTAAAACAATTTGAGGTCTCTATTT
>NW_012153062.1:22919464-22920521 GCF_000956105.1 Propithecus coquereli | reverse complement strand
CAGTTTTTTGTTTGTACTTCAGTGTATCTGTTGTTCGTGTCTCCATAACAAAAACTTTAAAAAACTCTTGGGTTCTACTTTATTTCTTGCCCATGTGTTCCTTTCATGTATTCTGTAACAATAGTTAATGTAAAATGGTTTGTATCAACAGGAATGTTAACTGATAAAAATGGATAAACCTTATATATGAATTAAAAGATGCACAAAATAAATGGCTGCTGCAATTTGGAAATAATTTGTAGGTTTTTGAGTATGATTACTCTGAAGCGGTCACATTTAATTTAGGTAGATGACAAATCACCATCTTAGGATAGGGTTGCAACTTGAACTAATTAATAGCATTTTTATAGATCTGAATTACCCAAGGGATTGTTGGCTTTTTTTTTCTCCCAATAAGGAAACAATTTAACAAATAAGTTGGGTTATTTTAACCTGTGTTTCAAAAAAACTAAAATGAGCACAACCATTGTCTAAGAGATTACCGTTTCAGTGAAAATAAGGTATTTTAATGAACATTTTTCTTGATGGAAGTTAAGGTTCTCTCAAACATTTGCAACACCCTGTGCAGTAGTCATTCTAAATAATAGACTTCTTAAGGACCTACAGTCATTGCATGTGGATGAACTATGCCATGGATAACTTCTGATATTTAACAGTTGCATGAATTTGGTAATAGTGTAAATGAAGATCTTCTAATGTTATCTATGGCATTATGCAGAGGATTTTATTCTGTTTGCTCAAGCATCCCTAGGAAGGTAGTACTATTGCCATATTCAATTGAGAAAAGTAAGCTAATAGTAATTTTCCAAAGGTCACCATATGTTGCAAAGCTGGAGTTGGAACTTCTGGAGTTTGCTCTTAACTCCTTTGTATATGTGAAACCATAGTACTAGAAATTGGGGGATTGGGAACTGTTCTTAAACTATCCAAGAGATCTGACCCCGTCTTTCCTTGATTCCTGCCAAACTATGCACACAGACGTGCATACTATCGTGAAAATACAGCCTTGTGGATCTTTCCTGTATTTGTTCACAAGACCAATTTTAAATGGATTGTA
>NW_012153062.1:22909764-22918739 GCF_000956105.1 Propithecus coquereli | reverse complement strand
AAAAAAAAAAGTGTGCTTAGGTGTTTGGGAAATACTTAAAAGCACGTTGCATTTTGCAATAAGGGAAATGGGATGCTATGAGGATAATAGGGCTACCAAATCTGGTGGTCATCGATGGGCCCTGAAGAATTCTGTTCAGCCTGATGCCTGCGAGTTGAAGAAAGCTATACCTCAAATTAGGTTTATGTGGAAGGTGATGGGTTAGGAAGCGGCCGAGAGTAGGGTGCTAGCTGCGAACGGGGGAAAGGTGTGAGGCTGTCGGGAGCTGGGCTGCGTGCGCCTGCGCCCTGCGGCTCAGTGAGCTCGGCGCTGTTTTCAGGGGAGCTGCGTCTGCCTCAGGGCTCCGAGGAGGGGCGCTCAGAAACCGCGTACTCGCTCCGGGGAAAGTTTGGGAGGATGCTGAGGCCTGAGGTCTCATCCACCTCGCCTTCCGCCCCTGCGGCTTCCCTGTCGTCCGGAGAGTCTCGCTCACGTGGTCCTCGCTACAATTTCGAACTGCAGGAGACTCCTCAGAGCCGCCCTTCCGCCCAGGCCTTGACCGCGCCCACCCCTCCCAGCACGTCAGGAGCCGCGGGCGACCGGAGTAGCAGCAGCAGCCTCCCACGCCGCCCGCCACCCTGCCGGCCAGCTCAAGGCAAGGAAAAGTTGCGTGGAAGAGCCCCCATCCGCTAGAGGCCCGCAGCTCTCGGAAGTTCAGGGAGACTGGGCGGTGGTTACCAGAGCGAAGTTCAGTTATGGTTGGTTGGCGTGTAAGAACAGGGCGTCCTGGGAATTTGATGGGTCTGGGTGATTAAAAACCTTGATTCTTCAAATTGGTTGTATTACAAGACTGATGGTGGATGGCTCGGTTTTGAGGAAGGCTGAAATAACATAAAACGCGCCCCCGCCCCCAAATATATAAAAACTGACAGAGTTTGTGCATGAGTCTGCTGGTAGGAGTGGCGAGATGTTCTTTGGCTGCTGAATTTAAGTCTCCACGTCCTCCTAGGGTGGGATGAAAATAGATTAAGTTGAACATTTCATCTAATTCAGGTTTAGTATTAAAAGATGTAAGCAGGGCTAGGCATGATAGATCCTGCCTGTATTCCCAGCACTTTGAGGGAGGATCTCTTGAAGCCAGGAATTTAAGACTAGCCTATTTCTACCAAAAAAATTAAAAAAAATATTCGCCGAGTGTAGTGGCGCTGCCTGTAGTCCCAAACTACTCAGAAGGCAGACCCAGGATTATCGCTTGAGCCCAGAAGATCAAGGCTGCAGTGAACTCCAGCCTGGGCAACAAAGCAAGAGCCTGTCAGGGGGAAAAAAAAGTGTGTCTTTCAAGGTGAGTTCAAATCACTTATTGTGTACGTTGTTAATCTTCATTCATGGCAAAAGCATACTATTTTTTCACACACCATTACAACACCATGGTAAGATAACAAATGCCAAGTCCAGTGATCACTTTTCAGGTCATCTTGTGACCTTACTGCTGTATTTAATGTTCTTGACCAGTCTTCTGTTGAACTCTCTTAGTTTGGCTTCCTTGATTCCACTTGCCCCTGGTTGTCTCTTACCTCCCAGGGAACTGCCATGGTCATCTTTGTTAGTTCCCAAATTATTGGTTTCTCAGTTTTTTTTTTTTTTTTCCTAAGCCACTGCTATCTGGATGTGAATATCTCCACAGCTCAGATCTCATCTATATTCTACAACTCCTAATTCAGACTGTCTCCTGAAGTTTCTATTGACAGACCGATACCTCAGGCTTACTATATGATTAATTAAATTCATCTCTCTGCAGTTTTTTAAGCTGCATCTCTTGCTTACCTCGAGCACTTGGGTGCCTAATCTTAAACATGGAAGATGTCAACGATTCAAGTATTTCCTCACTCCAAACATTCAATCGGTTAACAAGCTCTGTCTTTATCTTTTAAATAATTCTGTCCCTTTTTATCTGTCCCTTTCTATCGGTGCCTCATAATTTTATGTATAAATTATCATATTAAACTTCTAACTATTCTTCCTTCTTCCAAGCTTACTTACAATACGACCAGAGTTATGATATATCTCTGATCCTCACAATAATTCCACAAAGTAGATTTTTTTTCCTGTTTTACAGAGGGAACCAAGGCCCAAATTATGTTAGGAGCTGGGGATAATAATCATCTATGCTCTCAGGGAACTTGTGATTCAGTAAGGAAGACAGACTTAAAAAATCACCAAATATACATTTACGAAATAACTATATTTCAGGTATTTACAAAATTTTGAAATATAATTAAAGTGGAGGAACAAAAGTGGGAAAAGAAATTTTATAGAGTAAGTGCGATTTGAGCTGCTCTTGAAGGATAAGTACGACAAAGAATGCCAGCTACGGACAAGGAGGAGAAAAGAGAAATGAGTGTATTCTTAAGAAAAACATGTTCAAAGGCACAGAAGAAACATGTAGAACTGCAAATAATTTTGCTTGGCTAGACCAAGAAGGAGATCTGATGTAGATAAACTTAGAGTACCTGCAGGAATTAGATCTGGGAGGCAAATAAGTTTTGTCCCACATGCCAACACCAGATCTCTGGCTTTGGTCACTGGATAGATGGTAGTACTGTTGCCTGGTACAGGGGAATTTTGCAGGTGAAGCAACTTTTAGAGAGGAGATGATGAGTTCTGATATGTACATATCAGAAGAGGTGGTGGGATATCTATATATTTATAGTCAGACAATTAAATGTAGCGATCTAGGGCTAAGAAGAGAAACTTGGGAGAAATATAAATTTGAAAGTTACCGGTATATATGGGGCTACAGCGGAGAATATGAAGATATACCAACATAGAGGTTAAGGAAGTTGGAGGAGAATTAAGACAAGTGAACAAGTTTCAAGAAAAGGCTTAGAATCTAAAAGTAGCCTGAGAACAAGAAACAAGCCCTCTCTGTGCCTAGTTCCTGGCAACCACTTCTCTTCCTCAGCTCCTTTAACCCCGGGGATGCTAATGGAGCACATTTTATCCTAGTTCTACACACTTCTTTATAGCTCCCTATCCACACCTTCCTAAATATTCCCTTTATCAAACTCTCCTCAAATTATCCTAGTTTGAATATGTGATTGATTCCTGCTGGAACCCAAAGAAGTCTACGGTGGGTATGGGGAGAAACTTAGGAATTGTAAGAAAGGGAGATACATGATCAAATTTGTTTTTCAGAAAGATCACTGGTGATGATGTGAAGAATGGATTAGAGAGGTGTAATACTGGAAGCAAGGAGAATAAATATGAGACCTGCAAAAGGCCCAAAGAAGATATAGGGTTAAAATGGGCAGATAGGAGTAGAGGGGGATTAAAATTATAGTAATATTAAATAAAAAAGGATTATAGGAGTTTGTCACTGATTGGGTGTCAAGATTGATGAAAGAGGAGTTAAGAATGACTCCTAAGTTTATTACTTGGGCAACAGGATACAAGATGATATAATTGACTATGATTGGTAGTTAAGAAAGAATAAATTTTGAGGGAAAGATAATGAGTTCATTTTTGGACATTTAGAAGTTCTGGGATGGTATCTAAAGGTTTGTGTCCAAGAGGTAGTTAGATATAGTGACAAATAGCTACATTATCTGATAGAACATTCTGTGGTGATAGAAATGTTCTATATCTATGCAGTCCAGTATGGTAACTGGTAGCCAAATATGGCTATTGAAGATTTGTAATGTGGCTAATGTGACTAAGGAATAAAATTTTTAATTCTATTTAATTTTAATTTGCTTAAATAGCCACCTGTGGCTAGTGGCTACCGTATTGAACAATGCAGGCATAGAGCTAAGAATGGTTTTTGCATTTTTAAAAGTTGAAAAATCAAAAGAAGAATAATATTTGGTGACAAGTGAAAATTATATGAAATTCATAATTCAGTATCTAGAAATAAAGTTTTATGTATTGTCATTCATTTATGTATTCTCTATGACTGCTTTCCTGATATAATGTCAGAGTTGAGTAATTGTGACAGTCACAGTAGGGCCTGAGAAGCCTCAAATATTTGCCATCTGGTCCTTTATTAAAAAGTTTATTGACCCTGACCCCTGGCTTACAGTATAAGCAAGTAGTTACAGCCATATATGAAGGTTTGAGAGTTGTTAGGAAATAAATGTTAATAGAAAAGAGAACAGATGAGCTGCCCAGAGAAAATGCATAATGTTGAATTGTGAGAGAAGGTTTAAAAGTATAGAACCCTGGAGGCCAATAGATAAGAAGCAGAGGAAAAAGGATCTGGCAAAGACAACTAAAAGTGTTTTAAAAGGAGAATCAAGATAGTTGTAGGAAAAAAAGGAATAAAAGAAAAGAACCCAAACATTTTTTTTAGAACTTCTCTGTGCCGAGAACATAATATGTTATGTGCACATGAACAGCTTAGCATGTTTAAGCTGTGTATGTACATTGTTTAAATTTTATGACAACCCTGTAAGATAGGCAATATCTTGTATCAATAGGTAAGAATCTAAATAAGGGACTGAAGCCAAGTGAATCTAAAACTCTCTTTACAAAACCATTTGCGTGGGAGGAGAGAGTTTCAGTGAAGAAGTTAACAGAGAGAATTACTATACAAATTAAACATATCTTAGTCCGTTTTCTGTTATTTTTAACAGAATACCTGAAACTGGGTAATTTGTAAAGAAATGAAATTTATTCTTACAGTTCCAGAGGCTAGAAAGTCCAAGGTGAAGGGGAACTTTGGGGAGGATCTTCTTGCAGGTGGGGACCCTGTACAGAGTCCTGAGGTGGTGCAGGGCATTACATGGTGAGGGGGCAGAGCATGTTAGCTCAGGTCTCTCTTTCCCTTCTTACAAAGGCACAGTCCCACTCTCATGATAACCCATTACTCCATGATTGGATTAATTCATTCATGAAGGCAGCTGAGCTCTCATGACTTGCCACCTCTTAAAGGCTCTACCTCTCAATGCTGCTACATTGGGTATTAAATTTCAACATGAGTTTTGGAGGGTATGTATTCAAACCACAGCAATGTATCTGGTGTGTTGGAAGATTAGAGGGTAATTTATGATTTTGGCAAGAGTGGTCTCAACAAACTTGTAGAAGCAAAAGTCATATTAATGTATTTGAGTACATTTATCAATGTCATTAAATTTGCCATAATTTTTTATATTTCTAAAAAATCATTATCAGATGAAGCTTATAGAAAGTGAACATGGTATAAATTATAGGGATTTATAATTACATAATTCAAATCTTTAAGAATTGACACTTAATTTTTCAAATACAGGTTCATACTTTGGAAACAATAGATCTTATACAGAAAACGCAGTTGCATCAAATCTTACTTTTGGTACAAGCTCATCTTCTGCACGAGATACTAATTATCCTCAAATAGTTAAAACTCCATTGTCTGCTGGAAATCCCCAGAGAGCAGGTTATAAAAGTCGGACACCACAAATGGGATATTCAGGTAAAATGAGTGAAAGGTCAACTTAGATGATCTTTTGAAATTTTTGAAGTTTTGTAAATCATCAATTAGAATGGCTATGTTCAATTTGAATCATTTGTAACTGATATGGATAATTGAAAGATAAATACATCAATTTATCCATATCCATAATTAGAGACTAGGTTAATAAGACTACATGGTTTCTGCTATTATTTGTTAATAAATGCAGGTCTACATTATTTTTTTTTTTTTTGAGACAGAGTCTCACTGTGTTGCCCGGGCTAGAGTGCCGTGGCATCAGCCTAGCTCACAGCAACCTCAAACTCCTAGGCTCCAGCAATCCTTCTGCCTCAGCCTCCCGGGTAACTGGGACTACAGGCATGCGCCACCATGCCCGGCTAATTTTTTCTATATATTTTTAGTTTTCCGATTAATTTCTTTCTATTTTTCATAGAGACGGGGTCTTGCTCTTGCTCAGGCTGGTTTCGAACTCCTGAGCTCAAATAATCCGCCCGCCTCGGCCTCCCAGAGTGCTAGGATTACAGGCGTGAGCCACCGCGCCCGGCCATACATTATTTTAACTATGCTGACAGAAAAATGCACAAGAAACTAACTTCTCCCTATTATACATGATCATTTATATCTAAACGTTGATCCTGATAATACTATTGAGTAGCTTTTTAAAATACTTTAATTTTTATCTAAATCTACTAGATTTTCTTGAGGAGTAAATGGATAAAATAGGTTTTCATGTAGAACAGTTCTCTAAGGTACATACAACAGAATTTCTTAGTTAGAGGGTACATGAATGTATACATTTATATAATAAGATAATGACAAATTGTTTTTTAAAGTAGTACTACCAGTGCACACTCTTGCTAACAATGTATGAGAGTCCTCTTAACATTTGGTATTGTCACTCAATATTTACCAATGTAGCAGTTGTAAAATACTAACTATAGTCTGAATTTTCATTTACCTGATTACTAATGGAGTTGATGATCTTTTTGTGTACTTTTGGGCTATACATCTTTAATTTTCTGTGAAATGAATGTTTATGTTTTTTACTAATTTTTCTTTAGGTTTATTTCTCTGGATTTATAGACATTTACATATTCTGACTACTAAATCATTTGATAATTTTTCTGTTTGTTTCTATGTCTCTAGAGCTAACTTCCATAGTCATTATGTCTATCTCTGTGCCAATGTCACACCATCTTCACCTTAGTAATAAGTCTTGATATTTAGTAGGACATCCCTCCCACCCTGACCCTCCTAAGCAACCTTATTCTTCTTTGGAAGAATCTTAGCTCTTTAAGGCCCTTTGCTCTCCATGTAAATTTTGAGCCAATTTCAATTTCCACCAAAAAACACATTGAGGTTTTGATTGAAATTCTACTCGTGCTGAATCAATAGATCCTTTTAGAGAGAGTTAAAATAAGAGGCTGACTGATATCCATAGAGCAAATCATTTTGTCCACATGATTATTATGAGTTTCCTCTACGGAGGATGTCCTTTGGTGGACATTCACATAGGACACAAATATTTTCAAAGTTTATGCCCATTCTTAGGGATCTATCCACATACTTCCTCATATTTTCTTGTCCTGATCTTCCAATCCTGTTCCTTCCAAGTCCATGACCAGCCAGGTAAACCATTAGCAACTGCCTATGAATGAATCTAAGTCTGTACTTTTAGTTACTTCTCATTTCAGATGTAGTGGACAACCTAATGTACTGCTCAAAGTTCCTCTCCAGTGAAAGATCAAAATGAACAAAAAAACTCAAAACATTAGATGAAAATAGTAATGGATATCAAATATCTCAATGAAGGAGGAGTTTCTTAGCAGAAAAACAATGGAAGAAATTATACAGGGAAAGATTGTTTATACAAAAATAAAAACTTTTGAGATATGTAACAAAATCAAGATTGATAGCAACTATAAATTATTGTCATTGATTTATAAAATTTTCATGAAAACATAATGGAAAACATTAAGACCTAGTAAAAATTATATAAAAGGATATAAACAGCTCTCAAAAAATATAGATAACAAATGGATATATTAAATGATGTTCAGTTTCAGTGATGTTAAAAAATACAGATTTAAGGGCCACTCTGTTAAATTAGTGAATAATAAAAACAATAAATTTTAGAAGTTAATAATGGTAAGGATACAGTAAGATTGGCTTTTCTCATACACTATCAACAGAATTAAAAATTAGTCCAGTTCTCAAAAGAAATTTGGCAATATATAAGAGATCCTTAAAACATGATTTTCCTTTTTCCCAGTAATTTGAATTCTAAGGATGCATTTTAAGGAAATAATAAGAAACCCAGAAAAAAGCTTTATGCACTGTTGTGCTCATTATAGTATTATTTATAACAGAGAGATAACACCCTAAATGTTCTTTTAGAGCTTTAGGGGGATGTCTTCTCCATGTACTGAATTTTTCACTGGAACTTGTTATATATTTTCCAATTAAAGCTAGGAAGGTCATATTCTCCCATCCAAGTACTAATCGGGCCCCAGCCTGCTTAGCTTGCAAGATCAGATGAGATCAGGCGTGTTCAGGGTGATATGGCTGTAGACAAGAAAGGTCATATTCTATTGCGATCTTAAACTGACTTTTGTAGATCTAATATAAACTTAATCACCATTTATAACATAGCTTTCATGGAGAAAAGTTTTCTGAGGTCTAAACACAATAGATTTTTAAGTAAACCCTTAAATTGACTATTGACTCAGAGTATAAATATTTTTGTGGGCATTAAGGTAAAAGAAAATAGAAATGTAGGTCAGGGAAGGAAAGGAGGGAGGAAGAGGAGTAAATTAAAAGGTTGACAAGGAAATAAAAGACCAATTTGCTTCTTTGAAAATAAAATTTCAGACATTTTTAGTCTGACTTTTTTTCATCCATGAATAATGCCCTTTAAGTGATTTTGTATACTTTGTGAAACACTTCTATATTATTGCATTTAATTCTTATAACAACCTTGCAAAAAAGTTTGGTATTTCTGTTTACAGACGAAGAAATGGTAGCTTTTAAAGGTTAAAAAATTTACTCGAGCATTCATAGTTTGTAAGGCACAGATCTCAACATCAGTAATGTATGTAATGGTTGAGAGCACGAACTCTGGAGCCAGGCTGCCTGGGTACAAATTCTGTCTCTACTAGTTCCATCCATGCCTTACTCTCCCTGTAAGTAAAATGGAGAAAATAATGGTGTCTATTTGATAGGATTGTTATGACAAGTAAGTGAGTTAATCCAAATAAAGAATTTAGAATGTTCTTGGTAATAGTAAGCACTTAATAAATGTTGGTTATTATATTATAATTTTTATCTATACATTACACAGATATTTCAAAACTGGAGTTCATAGTTGTATAATGTTTAATCTTTATACAATGCATTCATATATATAATCCCATTTGATCCTTTCAGGCAGCTCTCAAGTTAGGCAGACAGTTATTAAGTTATATTTTATAATTCGTAATTATTTATTATGAAATAATTTATCCAAATTCAAATATCTTTTAAATGACAGAGTAAGGTAAATAATCTA
>NW_012153062.1:22906893-22909714 GCF_000956105.1 Propithecus coquereli | reverse complement strand
AAAAAAAAAAAAAATCACCTTTTACAAATGTAAATTAAGGTCTTTAAACATTTCTAAGTTATTTCTTCCCGAGTTATATTTTTGTGATTTTGATCTTTTGGGATTGTGATTTTTGAGATTTTTAGACTTTAGGAATTTTGCTCTTTTAAGATTTCAACATTTATGATTATGGTGTTCAGGATTGTGTCTGGGTTATGGCCCAAACCTGTGATAATGCAATTTCCAGAGAGCTGTTTTCACTGAATTGTATTTTAATTTTAGTTTTTCAGCATTAGGGAAACTGGTATCTTAGGTCAGCCATAATTGTCTTTTCTTTTTTTTGAGACAGAGTTTCGCTCTGTTACCCCAGGCTGGAGTACAATGGTGTGGTCATAGCTCACTGCAGCCTTGAACTCCTGGGCTCAAGCAATCCTCCTGCTTCAGCCTCCTGAGTAGCTGGGGCTACAGGCGCACACCACCAGGCCTGTCTAATTTTTTGTTTTCTGTTTTTTTGTAGGCACAATGTCTCGCTATGTTGCCCAGGCTGGTCTCGAACTCCTGGCCTCAAGCGATCCTCCTATCTCAGCCTCCCAAAATGCTGGGATTATAGGCATGAGCCACTGCACCAGCCAATTTAGTCTCTTAACTTCTTGCCTTCCCTTCTTATTTTGCCTTCATTTTATATTGCTCATCATTAATTTGGCCACTGGCCTATTGTCATGGGAGTTTATATAATATGATCTATCAGGTAGAGCAGTGGTCCCCAAAATTTTTGGCACCTGGGATCCTTTTTATGGAAGACAATTTTTCCACGGACCAGGCATGGTTTTGGAATGATTCATGTGCATTACATTTATTGTGCACTTTATTTTTATTATTATTACATTGTGGTATATAATGAAATAATTATACAACTCACCATAGGTTGGGGACCCCTGAGGTAGAGGTAGTTTACTCCTAATCTTTATATTTGGAAAAGTTATTTGACCCAATTATTTAATATTTTATAATTCGTAATTATTTATTATGAAATAATTTATCCAAATTCAAATATCTTTTAAATGACAGAGTAAGGTAAATAATCTAAGTTTTTTTGATCCCACGTTTAGTCTTCTTTTTATGATTCCATCCAATAAAGTACAAAATAAGGCAATGTACAAATTTGTTATTTCTAAATGTGAAGTTAAGTTTTGGCAAAATACTTTGAGAATTAGCATATTTATTTGATCTGAGTAATGAAAAATTACTTTTTTCTGAGGGAAAAAAGGTTATTTTCTTGGGTATTAATACAGTAGTCATGTCCTAGATTAGGTGCTTTAAGATCTTATGTGACAGAATTAGAAATGATTATTATTAATGTTTGTATATTTTCTTTATTTAAAAATTAACAGCTACATCCTCATCTGCAGTTTCTATACACTCCCCATCAGTTATTGTAGCTGTTGTAGAAGGGAGAGGACTTGCCAGAGGTGAAATAGGAATGGCAAGTATTGACTTAAAAAGCCCACAAGTTATATTATCCCAGTTTGCAGACAACACAACATATGCAAAGGTAAGTATTAATAATCTTAGAAAATGGTTGATCTAGCGGGCAGTATGCAGATTTTCAAGTCAGTGCCTGCCTAATTAGTTTATTTCTTGGTAGAATAAGAGTTATTCATGATTACTTCAATATAAATACTTTGACTTAAAATTATTTTACATCTGATTTTTATTTTTTAAATATATTTTGGCTTAAAAAGAATGTGTTTTGCTATTACTTAAATATTCCAAAGTTACTGTTAATGTTAGTTTCTAAAATTAACATCCTCAAATTAATCATCTGTGGACTCATTCCAAAGGTAATATATGTGATAATGTGGTGCTGGTCATAATTCTGAAAGCCACAATCCAGAAAACCATAATGTCGATGTTGAAATCCTGAAAGATCAAAATCCCTGAAGTCTAAATCCCTAAGGTCTAAAATCCTAAAAATCACAGTTCTGAAAGATTAAAATCCCCAACACTGAAATCCTAAAAGCCAAATTCTAGGGAAAGGATCAGTGCGTTTTGGTTGTATATAGGATAGTTACGTCATATTAGTTGCATCATGTTCTACAGAACTACTACCTTGTTATTATCTTTATTTGAAAATTTAATATGGTTTAAGGAGATGTATATGGGTGCCTAGTTGACAAGGAGTGGATTTGTGTACTTAATTTTAGGTGTCGACTTGACTGGATTAAAAAATACCTAATAAAGCATTATTCGGGGTCTATTTTTGAAGGTGTTTCCAGAGAAGATTAGTATGTGAGTCTGAGTGGATGAGGTGGGGAAGATCTGCTCTCAGTTGCCAAGAGCCGGGAGAGAGCAAATACAGAAATAGAATTGGTCTTTCTCTGAGAGCTGAGACAGGCTTTTCTTCTCCTGCCTTGGGCATCAGAAATTTGACTCCATGAACGTGTATTGTCACAACATTGACTTTGTGTGTAAGCATTGTGCATATAGGTAAAAATGTTGAAATTTCCTCAATAAATGAAGAGATGTCCTTTTTGTACATCTGCATTTGTTAAAGATAAAATTTCTTGAAATCTCAGCTCTTTGGGCAACTGCGTGTATGGTGGTGACCAACTGCAGTTTTTGATCGATCTCATGGTATTTCTTTTTTGTTTTGTTTTGTTTTTAATTATTTTTTTTTCCTACTCTCTGTATAATTGCAGAACCTCATGATATTTCAGATGACCGCAGTTATAAAGTTGAGTGCACACAATTATCAGCCCTAGTGATATGCATTTATGCATTTTGCTTTTTGGCCTATTTTGTCATGAGTATGGTTTATGTGTTCATAACTGTTGTACCCATG
>NW_012153062.1:22898725-22906843 GCF_000956105.1 Propithecus coquereli | reverse complement strand
TACCCATGTACCAGCATGTGTTTAAGAAAGCAGTTTTGAACAAGCTCATGACACTTAAACATTTATTTTGAAATCAAAATTTTTTTCAGAATGTTAATTTCACTACTATCCAAAGGAAATACTTCAATGAAACAAAAGGATTAGGGTACCTTGAACAGTTATGCATAGCAGAATTCAGCACTGTCCTAATGGAGGTTCAGTCCAAGTAAGTTATAACTTAAGAAAAGTGGTAAATGTCTTGTGTGAGTTTCACAAGGGCAGGGATTTTTGTCTATTTTGTTCTATGCTATATCTCTACCACCCAGAAAAGTGCCTGGCTCATAATACACACTTAGTAATTATTGAAATAGTAAAATAGTTAACTGAAATTTATACATAAATCATAAATCATACATAAATCATATATTGCTAATGAATTTATATAGAATTCCTCCAAATTAGTCATAATCTATTGCCCTCAGGGTTGCTGCTCCCTTTACTTTGGTATGAAAAGCTCAAGTGGTTACAGTAAACTAGAAATGTGAAGGCAAAGAAGTGAAACACAGGTAAAGCTGTGTTTCTGTTACTTCCTATCTTTTCCCCTAGAAGATTCAGCATGAGACATGGAATGATATTTTGGGACAGATATTTCTTAGACAATGCTAAATAGATAATTTCTTTCAGCCAGGTTGTATCACCTGTTTACTCAGTTAATCACAATGGTTATTCTCACCAAGATCATAACATACTTTCCTATACATTGGGACCTCTTGATTCTACCTTTAAAGTCTCAGACTTTCCCAATATTATTTCAATACTTAGAATGGTACATAAAAAGTTGACACACATCACCACTGAAAGTTGTCTTCTAACATGGGATTTATTGGAGTCAAATATCCCTTTACGTGTCAGATTTTTAAAAATTGTCTATTAGTATCAATTTTTATGATTTAGAGGTTATTTACCTAGTTTTCAAAGTAAGGAACAAACACTTGGTGTACCTTTTCCCTTTGAGTTTAAGAAATGCCATGCAAATATTTATAATTTTCCTTAAATTAACGTGAAATAAATATTTCCTTTTATAGCAATAATTTTTTTATTCTAAGGATGTATAGTGATGTATCTCTTTTCACCTTATAGGTATTACTGCCTTGCAGCTGTTGCAGCTTTGTTAAAATATGTTGAATTTATTCAAAATTCAGTTTATGCACCAAAATCGCTGAAGGTTTGTTTCCAGGGTAGTGAACAGACAGCCATGATAGATTCATCATCAGCCCAAAACCTTGAATTGTTAATTAATAATCACGACTGTAGGTAAGAACATCTAATTTTTTTTTACAAAATATGTTGGTATATTTATGTCATATTGTTCTCTAAATACTTTAAAGTTCTTTAAATTGTTTGATTATTTTGTTTTTAGAGACAGGGTCTCACTATGTTGCCCAGGCTGGTCTCGAACTCCTAGGCTCAAGCGATCCTCTGGCCTCAGCCTCTGGAGTAGCTGGGACTGCAGGCGCACACCACCAATTCTGGCTTATGATGGAGAAATATTGAATAAACATTTTTTTTTTTTGAGACCGGGTCTTGCTCTATTGCCCAGGCTAGAGTGCAGTGGTGCAATCATAGCTCACTGCATCCTTGAACTCCTGGGCTCAAGCAATCCCCCCACCTCAGCCTCCCAAGTAGCTGGGACTACAGGCGCATGCCACCATGCCTGGCTAATTTTTTTATGTTTTGTAGAGACGAGGTCTTACTATGTTGCCCAGGCTGATCTTAAAGCGCTGGCTTCAAGCAGTCCTCTCACCTTGGCCTCCCAAAGTGCTAGGATTACAGGCATGAGCCACTGCACTTGTCCTGAATAAACATATTTTTAATCATTTGTAATATTGTACTATTGTTCCTGACCTGCTCAGATGTTTCACCAAAATCAAATTTTAATAAGATATTTGTACTAAATAACAAAAAGCAAACAACCCATTAGCCAGGCATGGTGGCATGCACCTGTAGTCCCAGCTTCTCAGGAGGCTGAGGTGGGAGGATCACTGGAGCCCAGGAGTTCGAGGCTGCAGTGAGCTATGATCATGCCACTGCACTCTAGCCTGGGTGACATAGCGAGACCATGTCTCTTAGAAAATAAAAAACAAAAAACAAACAGTCCAATTAAAAACTAGGCAGAGGACCTTAATAAACATTTCTCCAGAGTAGATAAACAAATAGCCAGTAAGTACCTGAAAAGATGCTCCACATCTCTAGTCATTAGGGAAATGCAAATCAAAATCACTGTTAGATACTACTTCACATCCGTTAGGATATGGGTTAAAATTACTTTGTCATTGACTTTCTATATTATCCTACATTATTATGGACAAGCCTGGTAATTATTACAAAGTATTTCATATTCAGTTTTACTTTGTCATGTTTCATATATCATCATTGTTCATTATTATCATTGTCAAGCACTGCCTGAATTCCTGCTGTATATTAGGAATATAGAGACTAAAATGACAGAATATCTGACCTGCAGGAGTTCATATTATGGTTGAAAAGATGAAATTAAGAAGTCTTTTCACAGACTTAAACCAAAGAATCTCAGGTTAAAAGATAGATATTCTACCTACTAAACTATCTGAATAGTTCTAATGTTTTCATAGGTTGTCACCTGTTCAGTGCAGCGTTATATCCATTGATTACTATAGTGAATGGTGGGTTTGTGTATGCTCCTCACATCCTTTGTTCCTGCAGAAACCAAATTCTCAAAAAGTAAAAAGTTGAGCATGCAGTGAGAGACTCCCCCTCCCCAGCCAGTTGATATGAGCAGTTCCCTAGAAATTTGTTTAAATTAGTATGCCAAAAATCTGGTAGTCTAATGACTAAATATTACTAGTCATTTTTTTCCCCTCTCCTCTCATACCCCAGATTGAATCCATAAGTAAATCCTCTTGATCCAGCCTTCAGAATATATACCAATTCTGGATCGCTTCTCACCATTTCCAAGGCTACCACCTTAACCCAAACTTCCGGCATCTTTAGTCTGAACTACCATAATAGCTTCCTAACTTGTCTCTTTGCCTTCTTACCCTCCTAAAATTAGTCTGTTCTCAACCTAGTAGCCAGAGTGCCATCCTTTTAATCCAGATCTTGTAACTCTCCTGCTTCCGTTACACGTACAGTAGAATCCAGACTCTTTGCTATGGCCTACAAGGACTTCTATGTCCTGGCCTCTATCAACTTCTTTCATCTCCCTCTATTCTTATCCCTGCTTGCAAAGCTTCACCAACCTTAATCTTTCTGTTTCTGGAGCCAGACTTTCTATGTTTAAATTGCTGCTGTGATACTTAATTGGAAACCATGGACAAATTACTTAATTTCCTTGTGGTTCAGTTCCTTTCTTTGTAAAATGTGGCAATAATAACATCTACCTCATACCATGGTTATTAGAATTAAACGAGTTGATACATGTAAAGTGCTTAGCACAATTCCTGGTCCATACTAAGTGTTCAGTATATATGAGCTACCCTCGTTATAATCGTCGTGATTTCCATTCCATCATCTTTCCTCCGCTGCCTCCTTTTTTATCATGCAGGTCTCAACTCAACTGTCAAACACACAGAGAGATGTTTCTTAACCAACCTAACTAAAGCAACCCTCATTCTTTATACATTGCTATTGTTTTTGTTGTTTTTAGCAGTTTCTGTGCCTGAAATTATTTTCTTTCTTTACGTGATTATGTGTTTATTGTCTATCTCTCCCTACTCTTTCTTGTCTTCAGTCATGGCCAGTAAAACTGATAAAAAATTATTGGCAGTCAACCACTAGACTATAAGGTCCATGAAGGTAGGAATCATGTCTGTTTTTTATGTCCAGTGTTTAGTATGGAGTTTTGAATACCATAAGGGCTCAATAAATATTTATTGAATATTAAAAAGAACTTTTATACATGTATCATAATTGTCTAATAAATAGTCTAGTAAAATACATTCTTTATAATAGCTTATTTCTTTATAGGAGCCACTTAGAAATTATGAAATTCTTTTACTTTCTAACTTCTTAAATTAGTATAAGGTGATTATGTTAAATACTAATGTTGTCAATATAAAAGTTTCTACCCCTCAAGGATATATTATTGATGTCTTGCTATTATTGATGGAATATCATGGACTAGAAAACTTATTAGTTTAAATATTAATATTAGTCTAGACTAAATATTAGTCTAAATATTAATATTATAAGTGGCCTACGGAAAAAAGTCATTAAGTACAAGGGGTATTGTCCATCCATGTTAGTCAAAGTGTGGTTCATTGACTGACAACATACATGGATGGAGCTTGTTCAAAACACAGATTCTCATGTCTCATCCCAGGCCTACTCAATTAGAATCCCATGTGATTTGTATGCAAATTTGAGAATCACTGCTGTAGATTATAGGATTATTAATATTTAATTATGAAGTTAAAATGCAATTTCTTGGATTTTGCTTTGTATACTTAATGAAATTCCCTAACTTGTGTTCTGTTTTCAAAGGAATAATCACACTCTCTTTGGTGTTCTAAATTATACTAAGACTGCTGGGGGGAGTAGAAGACTTCGTTCTAACATATTAGAACCTCTAGTTGATACTGAAACCATTAACATGAGATTAGATTGTGTTCAAGAACTACTTCAAGATGAGGAACTTTTTTTTGGACTTCAGTCAGGTAAATGAGTATCATCTAATTTTGTAAATACAAATTAGTTTTACAAATACAACTGGTTTAGTTACTTTTTTCATGTTTCTGAAAGGCAGATAGTGAAGGTGTGAATTTTGTATTCTTGTATGGAAGCTATTTTTCTGAAATAATCTACTGAATCCTGTAGTAAGTAATTTCAGAGGTGTTTTATATTTTGATTTTCTGGATGCTATTTTTTTCCATTTTTTCTGTATTTTTTTTTTCATAGATACCTTATAATTCTTTCCCTTCATGGTGATTTTCAGAGAAGGGAAGACTTGTCCAGACTGGGTAATTAACAACAAATGGGATATATTAGTTTCTTAGGGCTGCTGTAAAAAAGTACTTCATACTCCATGGTTTAAAACAAAGAAAATTTTTGTCTCACAGTTCTGGAAGCTAAAAGCTGAAATTGAGGTTGTTGGTAGGGCAATGAACACTCTTGAAACCTATAGGGGAGAATTCTTCTTTGCCTCTTCCTATCTTCTGGTGATGGCTGTCAGTCGATGGCATGCCTTGGCTTGCAGGTCTGTCACTCCATTCTCTGCCACTGTTGTCATATGGTGTTCTCCCTGTGTGTCTTCACATTGTCTTTTTGAGACAGTCTTGCTTTGTCTCCTCAATTAGAGTGCAGTGGAGTTGTTATGGCTCACTGCAACCTCAAACTCCTAGGCTCAGGAGATCCTCTTGCCTCAGCATCCTTAGTAGCTGGACTACAGATGTACACCAGCACGATTGGCTAAATTTTTCTATTTTTGGTAGACACGGGGTCTCAATCTTGCTGAGGCTGGTCTCGAACTCCTGAGCTAAAGTGATCCTCCTGCCTTGGCTTCCCAGTGCTAGGATTACAGACATGAGCCACCATGACCAGCCCACATTGTCTTCTGTTCTGGAGGTCTTAAATCAGTTTCACTGTACTAAAATCAATGTGTCAGCAGGTCCCCATTTCTTTTGGAAGCTGTAGGGTAAAATCTATTTGCTGTCCTTTCCGTTCTCTAGAGGTGACCTGCATTCCTTGGCTCGTGGCCCTTCCTGTACCTTTAAAGCCACAATATAGCATCTTCTCTACTCTGACCTCTGCTTTTGTACTTATATCTTCTCACTCTGACTTTGATCCTCCTGCCACCTTCTTGTAAGGATCCTTGTGTTTACACTGCGATCAAGGGATGATCCAGGATAATCTCTCCATCTTAAGATCCTTAACTGAATCCTATCTGGAAAGTTCCTTTTATCAGTTAACATATTCACAAATTCCAGGGATTAGGAAGTGGACATCTTTGGGGGGCTACCACATACTCACCTGCATAAACTCCTTCAATCTCTTCTCATTACATTTAGGATAAAATCTAAATTCTTCCATGTGGCTCTTTACTTGTCATCTCACAAAGCATCTTTTGCTACTCCTCATTTTCCATTCTGCCTTATAGTATAATTAAACTTCTTTAAGTTACTTGAATATATCCACTTTCATTTTCTGGCCTTGGTACTCTATAGTTTTTGCCTAAAATATTTCCTCTTTCTTCGCTGCAGAGCCTCCTCCCAAGCTACTCTTTAGCTATTAATAACTGCAGTTCATCCATTGTCATTCCAGTTTAGATGTCACTTCTGCTGGGAACCTCTCTGACTCTGGAAGTCTGTGTTAGGCATTGTTTCTACGTGTTTCCTGTAATACCTTGTTATGGCACTTATCTTACTATATTGTAAATTCATGTTTTGTTGGATGATTCCCATACAAGGCTAGCACATAACAATTATTCATATTTTTTAAACTATTGATTCATTGTTGAACTTGTTAAAATTTATATTCTTTTCTTCCCAAGATAATACTGTTTTGTATGATGAGATTTTGATGAAAAACTTGGATTTTTTGAAACTTTAATTTCGATATATATTAAATTTTTTAATTCCTTACAATTGAAAGCTTTAAATTGGCATCTACAAATGTTAAACATTTCTATGTTTTTTTTCTCTGAATAGTTTATAATTTATCTGAACATGCAGTTAAGCAGAGGAACAGGACATAAGGCAAGGTGGGAGGGTGGGAGGGTGATTTATTAAAATATGAGGATCTAAACCTTATGAAAAAATCCCCAATACCTACTTTATTGTAGGCATTCTATAGGTGTTAGGGATAAAAAGATGAGGAATATTAAGCTTAAGTTTCTGTCTTTAAGGACCTCACATCACTATTAGGGAAACAGAACTCTGAATAAATAATTATGATGCAGTGTGATGATAAATACAATAATAATTGATTATTTTATGGGAACACAGAGGAGGGAGCTGGGATAAAGATAGAATCCAGGTGGGATTCACAGTGTTAATATTTCAGCTTTGTCTTAAGGGAATGAGTAGAATTTTGGCGAAGGAGAATCCTAGCAATGATTTTTAAGACAAAGGGAACATGCCTGTGCAAGGTACACTTGATGCAGGGGTAGGGTCCCAATGAAGGAAGGAAAGGCCCCTGAACTCAGCAAGTAGGTTCTTGGCATTGCGCAGAAAGAATTCGAGTGAAAGCCAACTAGCGACATAAAGTTTATTGAGACAAAGACAGACAACAGATCCTACTCCACAGTGTAGCGGTCCTCTTCCAAGTAGGAGGGGACCCCTTGTGGGGCAATGGTAATGTTTTTAAATAGTCAGAAACTCTGTTGGAAACCAGCCATATGTGACCAGCATTGTCTTGTGATCAGGCTGTAAAGTTTAATCATAAACTGCTGTCACAGAATGGTGAGCACAAACAGTTTATAAGGCATCTGGTTTAGTAATTCATCTATCTTTGGGTGGTCATGGGCCAGTAACGTGCTAGCAACTTCCTTGTTCGGGGTGGTTCGGGTCAGGTGTCAGTCAAAATGGCTCAATTCAAGCTCTCTGGACCTTCCTTTTCTGCCTTATCTCTACATTAAGTTGATGTTCAAAGGAGTAACACAGATGTTTTCTTTAGGTACAGTGGCCAGGATAAAGATCTGGTATGCATGCCATTGGCTGTGATCTTGAACAGTATTTACTTTCTAGAAGATACTTGTTTTTCTGGGAAGCTTGTGAAGTTAGGATTAGCATAAGCTACTTAGATTGTACTTACATGGATATAAAAGAGCTTATTGTATTTAAGGCTTGGCCAGTAGTTATTTATGACTTGAAGCCTTGGGGAATGGCAGGAATGAGGATGGAGACAAGATTATGAAGGGCCTTTATATAATACTAAAGAGCCTGAATATTTTCCTTCAGGCAGTATGGAGTTGACGATTCTGAACCAAGAGCATACTATGATCAAATTATTATTTTAGAAACATTCTGGTTATAATGATAGATTTGAGGAAAGAAAGAAGGAAGAGCCTGGAAAGAAAAAGAACAATATAATTGAGGGCTTATGAGAGTCTGACTAGTGGAATCACATGAAAATGTCATAATATTATTATGACAGATATTATTA
>NW_012153062.1:22889410-22894550 GCF_000956105.1 Propithecus coquereli | reverse complement strand
CTTATTTTCCTTCTTCTGCTTACTCTTTGCCCAATTTTCTTTTTTGAGATTGTGAAGGAGGAAGCTGAGGTCATTGATTTGTGACCTTTTTTCTCTTCTAATATAGGCACTTAATCCTATATATTTCCCTCTGAGTAATGCATTAGCTGCATTACACAATTTTTGATATGTTGTGTTTTCTTTTTCATTAAAAGAATTTCAAAATATTGTCTAATTTCTTTCTAAAAATTTTTCTTTGATGTATGGGTTATTTCATTTTCAATATTTGAGGACTTTCCATGTATCTTTTTGTTATTGATTTCAAATTTAATTCTCTAGTGATCAGAGAACATACGTTATATAATATAGATCCTTTTAACTTAATTGACACTTGTTTTTTGGCCCAGAATAGGATCTATTTTGGTAAATGTTCCATGTGAATTTGAAAAGAATGTGTATTTTGCTGTTGTATGGGATGTTCCATAAATGTCAGTTAGTTCAAGTTGATTGATAATGTTCTTCAAGTCTTCTATATCCTTATTGGGTTTTGATTTTTTTTTTTTTTTGGTTTATTTGTTTTATCAGTTATTAAGAGGGGATGTCAAAATCTCCAAATACAGTTCTGAATTTGTATATATTTTTGCAGTTCTGTAAGTTTTTATCTAATGTAAAGCTCTATTATAGGGTACATAAAACATTTAAGATTGCTATGTCCTCTTTATGAATTGAAACTTTCATCATTATGAAATGACATTCTTTATTCCTAGTAATATTTTCTGCTCTGAAATCTACTGTGTCTAATATTAATAGCCACTCCAGCTTTCTTTTTTTGAGACAGGATCTCATTCTGTCACCCAAGCTAGAGTGCAATGGCATCGTCATAACTCACTGCAACCTCAAACTCCTGGGTGAAGTGATTTTTCTGCTTCAGCGTACTGGGTAGCTGGGACTACAGGCACACGTCATCATACCTGGCTAATTTTTTAATCTTTTGTAAAGATGGGGTCTCGCTTTTGCTCAGGCTCGTCTCAAACTTCTGGCCTCAAGCAACCTTCCCTCCTCGGCCATCTAAAGTGCCAAGATTATAGGTGTGAGCCACTGTGCCCGGCCCTATTTTTGTTTTTTTTTTTGTTTGTTTGTTTTTTGTTTTTTTCTTGATAATAACTTTTTTGTTTTTTTAATTCAGGATATTATGAGAGTACAAACATTTTGGTTACATGTAATGCATTTGCCTTGCCCAAGCCAGGGCTGACCTTCCCCCGTACAGTGGGCTCCACTTCCATTAGCTGTGAGTTTACCCCCGCACCCCGCCACCTGACCACCACCCAGTGAGTATCATTACTACCATGTGAACACCTTAGTGTTGATCAGTTAGTACCAATTTGATGGCGAGTGCATGTGGTGCATGTTTTTCTGTCCTTGTGATACCTCACTTTGGAGGATGGGCTCAATCTTTATCCAGGATAATATAAGAGGTGGTAGTTCACCATTGTTTTTGTCTTTTGTCTTTATACTTCAAGTGGGTTTCTTGTAGGCAACATATATTTGAGTCTTATTTTTTTTGTAAAATATCAGAGAATGTCTTACTTTTAATTGAAGTGTTTATTCCATTTACATTTAATGAAATTATTGGTATATTGTCTTTTAAATCTGCCATCTGGGCATTTTTTTTTCCCATTTGTTTCATCTATTTACTCCCTTTTTTCTTTTTTTCTGCATTCTTTTGGATTGAATATTTTTTTTTTTTTTTTTTTTGAGACAGAGTCTTATTCTCTTGCCTGGGCTAGAGTGCGGTGGTGTCAGCCTAGCTCACAGCAACCTCAAACTCCTGGGCTCAAGCGATCCTCCTGCCTCAGCCTCCCGAGTAGCTGGGACTACAGGCATGAGCCACCATGCCCGGCTAATTTTTTCTATATATTTTTAGTTGTCCAATTAATTTCTTTCTATTTTTAGTAGAGACGGGGTCTCGCTCTTGCTCAGGCTGGTTTCGAACTCCTGAGCTCAAACAATCCGCCCACCTCGGCCTCCCAAAGAGCTAGGATTACAGGCGTGAGCCACCGCGCCCGGCCTGGCTGAGAGTTTTTCAAATCTTTTCATGCTGCTTCCCTTTTAATTATAAATTTCATCTTTAAATTATTTCCCTCTTCTCTCATTTTACTGTAAGTGGCCAGAAGAAGCCATGCAGCATCCTGTATGCTTTGCTGCCGGATATCCTAGTTCATTGCACTTAAGTTCTGCCCTCCACAAATTCCCAAGACGTGGACATAATTCTGCCTTGCATAACAAGGATAGCCTTTACTCTAGTTTCCAGTATTTTATTTCTCAGTTCCGTCTGAGACCTCATCAGAATAACCCTTACCTTCCATATTTCTACCAACATTCTGATCATGATCACTTAAGTAATCTCTAAGAAGCTGTAGACTTTCCCTATATTTCTTCTCTTTTTTCTGAGCCCTCACTAGAATTGTCCTAAAGACTGTGTTCATAGCAATCTAGATTTCTTCTAGCCTGCTCCTCCAAATTCTTCCAGCCTCTACCCATTACCTAGTTCCAAAGCCACTTCCACACTTTCAGGTATTTGTTATAGCAACAACCCGAGTCTCAGTACCAATTTTCTGTCTTTGTTTTGTGCTGCTATAACAGAATATCTGAGATTGGAAAATTTATAAAGAAAAGAAGTTTATTACAGTTCTGGAGGCTGAGAAGTCCAATGTTGAGGGGCTTGGATCTGGTAAGGGACTTTTGGCTGCATCATAACGTGGTGGAAGGGCAAGAGAGTATGTGTGTGCATGAGAGAGGAAGGGAACCAAACTCACTCTTTAGCCGAGAACCCACTCCCATGATAACAGCATTAATTAATTCATTAGGGCAGAGCCCTCATGACCTGATCACCTCTTAAAAGTCCCACTTCTCAACATTGTTGCACTGGGGATTAAGTTTCTGAAACATGAACTTTGGGGGATATATTTCAACCATAGCACACATATTATCTCACTTAATTCTCAAAACAAACCTGATGTTATGCTGGTATATGTTATCGGCATTTAAAAGATAAGAACAACTAGAGTTCAGAGAAGGTAACTTGCAGGAAGGTTACATGGTTAGTGGTTGAACTATGCTTTTAAACTAAGCATCTTTTAAGTATCATGAAGAAAAGTAGAGATCAAAAAGATGAGAAGAAAATTGGGATAGACAATATCCAAAAGCCAGAGAAGTAGAGTTTCAAGAAGGAGTCAATTTAGCATTGCTATAACAGAATACTAAAGGCTGGGTAATTTATGAAGAAAAGAGGTTTATTTGGCTCTGGTAGCTGGAAAGCCCAAGATCATGGTACTGGTATCTGCTTGGCTTCTGGTGAGGGCTTTCATGCTGTGTCATAACATGGCAGAAGGTCAAAGGGGAAGTGGGCATGTGTGAGGGGGCAAAACAAGGGGCATCCTTGCTTTCCAACAACCCATTCTAGTCCATTCCTGTAGGAACTAATCCCATTTCGTGAAAGCGAGAACTCACTCACCACTGCAAGAATGGCACCAAGCTATCCATGAGAGTGGAGCCTCGTTACCCAGACACCTCCCATTAGGCCCTACCTCTTAAAGGCTCTATCTCCCAACATTATTGTACTGGGAATTAAGGTTCCAGCATGAGTTTTGGCAGGGATACTCAACCATAGCAGAAAGGATGGTCAACAGTGTCAAATTTTGAGGAGAGATTGTGAGTAATCAAAATTCAGAAAAGAACATTAGAATTTATTTTTTTATTCCTTTTATATATAAGATAGATAAAGGAGACAATTAAAACAAGTAATATTTTCAGGCAGAACTGTTTTATTGTTCAAGCATAATATTTTACATAGTCTACTTTTTCAACTGTACCATAAAGTTTAAATGCCCACATTTTTTTGTTTCTTTCAGTTATATCAAGATTTCTTGATACAGAACAACTTCTTTCTGTTTTAGTACAAATTCCAAAGCAAGACACGGTATGTTTATATATATATATATATATATATTATATGTTGTATTATGATACATTATGTGATAGAACTTGTAATGTAACAATTGAAAAATACCAAAATGGCTTGGGTAAGTACTTCATTATTGATATCTAGAGTATTTTTGTGAGTTTTTAGGGGAAACCTTTTTCCTAATGTATTATCATATATGTTATAGTAAATAAAAAGTTTTTTAGATAGTTAAGGAATGGGCATATTTTCACTAATTAAATATTTACTGAAGGAGTTGTCTATAATTTTCAAAAACTTAGGCTGTAATAATGTTTGCCTAATAAATAAGTAAAAATTATATTGGAGCCTAAAGAGTATAGATTGTTCAAAAGTGATCATTATGTGAAGTTTGATTAGTCTTCAAATATTCTTAACCTTTAAGAATAAAGCAACATCTTCTCTGGATATTTTTCAAATTTCAATAGTGCATATAGATACATCCTGTAAGGAAAGTAATAGATAGTTTTCATTCTTCCATTTAAGGTGGACTAAACAATATTACTTTATCTAAATAGAAATATGAATATATTTTTGGCCACATGTTTAAAAAGGAAAGAAGCCTTGCACATTGGTTGATTTAAAATTTGATTACTTTTGCAAATCCATTGAAGGCTAATCTATGTTTTGGAAGTCTTTACATATTGTAGAGAAAACATTCTGGAGGTTCATTTATAGTAAAAGCATCACTAGATGGAAAAGCTTTAGTTGTTAAGCAGGCACAGAACTGAAAGATTCCTTAAATAATTGGAGTACCTTACAATTCAATATGTACAAATGGGTGGTAACCTAAGACAACTGATATCTGGAACAAAATTAGCTGGCTTCATAAAATGAGTTTGGAAGTATTCCCTCCTCTTTAATTTTCTGGTAGAGTTTATATAGAACTGGTATTATTTCTGCCTTAAATATTTAGTAGAATTCACAAATTAAGCCATTAGGACCTGGAATTTTATTTATAGGAAGGTTTTTAACTATAAACTCAACTTTTAAAATAGATATGGTGCTATTCAGGCTATCTGCTTCTTCTTGAATGAGCTTTGGTAGCTTGTGTCTTTCAAAGAATTTGTCATTCCACCCAGCCTTTCAAATTTATTGGCATAAAATGGATCATAATGGCTTCCTTATTATCCTTTTTTTATCTGTGAAATTTGCAATGAT
>NW_012153062.1:22885255-22887263 GCF_000956105.1 Propithecus coquereli | reverse complement strand
GGCTGGTCTCAAACTCCTGAGCTCAAGCAATCCTCCCGCCTTGGCCTCCCAGAGTGCTAGGATTACAGGTGTGAGCCACCGCGCCCGGCCTGGATTGAGTATTTTTTATGATTCCATTTCATTTCCTTTGTTGGTTTATTAGATATAATTAATTTTGTTATTTTGGTTGATTTAGGATTTATAGACTACATCTTTAGCTGAATTCAGTCCACCTTCAAATAATATTATACCACTTCACATATAGTATAAGAACCTTACAATAACATACTACCATTTACCCCTTCCCTACCATTATGTTATTGTTTTCGTATGTTTAATTTCTATTTATCTCACAATTTTTTAAATAAAATACCTTATTGAGATATAATTGCATAGCATACAATTCATCTATTTAAAGTCTACAATTCAATTGTTTTTAGTGCATTTGCAGAGTTTTACAGCCATCATAATAAATAATTTTAGAACCCTGAATCCTGAACCCATTAGCAGTAACTTCCCATTCCTCCCAAGCCCCCTCCTAAGCCCACTTGACAATTGTTAATCTATTGTCTGTCTCTATAGATTTGCCTATCCTGGACATTTTATATAAATGGAATCATATAACATGTATATGTAGCCTTTTGTGACCATATTTTTTACTTAGCATAATGTTTTCAGGTTTCATTGATATTGTAGCATGTATCAGTACTTCATTCTTTTTATTGACAAATAATATTCCATATGGGTATAGCACATATTATTTATTCATTTGTCAGTTGATGGACATTTGAGTTTTTTCCACTTTTTAAAAAGTCGTATGATAACTCTATGTTTAATCATTTGAGAAACTACCAGATTGTTTTCCAAAGTGACTTCATCATTTTATATACCCACCAGCAGTATTTGAGGGCTCTAATTTTTCCACGTTCAGTTATAATCTGACTTTTTATTCTAGCGATCCTAGTGGATGTGCACTGGTATCTCATGGTTTTGATTTGCATTTCCATTATGACTAATAATGTCAGTATCTTTATAAGTGCTTGTTAGCCACTTTTATGTCTTCCTTGGGTAAATATTTATTCATATTCTTTGCCCATTTTTAATTGGGTTATTTGTAATGATATTTTTATTACTGAGCTGTGAGAATTTTTATATACTCTGTATACCAATTCCTTTTTGGATACATAGTTTGTAAATATTTTCTTCCATTCTATGGGTTGTCTTTTCATTTTCTTGATGATATTACATGTTAATTGCCTACCAGAAAAATGAATATTTGCCTTTTTTTCTCCCTCTTCTTCCATAAACATAGACACATATGTTCCTACTTCCCATCACCCAGTATGGCTATAACATAACTTTAGTTAGATCAAAATTTTTATGACTATTCATGCTACACAAAACTGAACCTGCATGCCTTTTTTGTGGTTTCTTTTCCAGAATTAGTAACTATTTTTCTATTTGTTTGTTTAACTGCATACATTCACTAATTTGGGCATAGATAGTTCCACCAGTTACCTAAATATCCTTTCAGTCTATTCATTCACATCAGGTACTCAGTCAACGTCAATCTCTTGAAGAAGTTTCTTGCACAGGCTTTCTGTACTGGTTGCCCCTCTTTCCCCTGGATCTACAGCTGTGACACCAGGTTCCCTCTTCAACATCATTTCTTGTCGCTTTCGTGTTGGTCTCATGTCTTCTACTTCCTCTAGTGGTTTATTCTCACCTTTTTGTAGAGCACATTCTCTAGTAAGTTTCTGAGAAAGAATGAGACTTTCTATGTCTGAAAATTTTTTTTATTATTCTCTCATAATTGATTGATAGTTGGGCTGAAAATAGAATTCTAGGCAGGAAATAATTTTCCTTCAGAATTTTGTAGGCATTTCTCTACTATCTTGTAGCTTCTAGAATTCCTGTTGAGAATGTGAAGCCACTGGGATTCCTAAATTATTGGATATAACTTGCTTTTTTTCCCCTTCCATCTCTGGAAGCATGTTAAGACCTTTTGTTTTCAACATTTAAAAAAAAT
>NW_012153062.1:22853383-22884556 GCF_000956105.1 Propithecus coquereli | reverse complement strand
TCCTATGTAATTAATAAATATTTTGTGGGGAAGTACTTTGAAACCATGTAAATTTTCTATTCCTCATCCAACTTTCAGTATATTTATGTATTTAATCCACATGGACTCATGGTTTCACATTTTATTCAGTTGGTTATATTCCATTGCTATCAATATTTATTTTGATTCTCCAATTATCTCAGATTTGACCAGTGCAAGCCCCTTCTAATTTTCTTCTGTGTCCTTTGGATATGCATCCACCATTCTTTGAGAACTTCATCACTTTCTGACTCAAGTAAATGAACCAAGCTTTTCTTGTACTTTGCCTGCCCCAGCCTTTGAACCAGCTATTTCTCCCACGAATCCTGTTTCATTTTAATAGGGAACAATAATTAAAAATCAAGCTTTGGATACTAGATGTACTTACTGCTGTTGGGATATCACTTCTCCAAACCCTCTCATGGCTAGGGAATAAGGGTATGTATATAAATAAATGTATAAATATACACATTTACCTCTATATTTATTTCTATATTCATCTGTATACTAGAAAACTGCGAATTCACACCAATACCTCCAATTTCCCTTCATCATCACAAGTTGATAACTAGTTTTCTCCCTTTCCATTTTAGTAATTCCTTTCTCTGTTAATGAGAAACCTGATGAGAATCATATATGCTTGAATCTGTTTCTAGACTCTTTATTCTGTTCCGTTGATCTGTCTTTCCTTGTGCCAATACCACAGTTTCTTAATTACTGTAATTTTATTGCAAGTTGATATATTCAGCACAGTTAGTCTTCCACCTTTTTCTTCTTCAAGAGTGTGTTGGCTATTTTTGGAAGTATTCTTCATTGGTGAGAGTGATGATAGTTATCTTCTGTTTGGTAAATTTTATTTATTTTTAATATTCCAGCTAATTTCAAAAATCCACCTAAGAAAACATGAGATAACCCTTTTGGGGGCTAACAACATTCATTATGACTTTACTTCTAAACTGACCCATATGGTCGTAGAACAGTCCAGGTATTGTGTAGTGGCAATATAGATCAGGTTACCTCAAAAAGAAATAGCCCCATATCAAGTACGTCACGTCATAATTGTAATATCCTGAAAACCCACTCCTTCTGTCTATTCATAAATTACTCCATGCACAAGAACATTCCTCATTTCACCAGGTTCGGTACCATTGCGCAACTCTAGAGAGAGTGTTATTTATTTATATAAAGTTAATTCATGAGATTTAGAATGTTGATGTTGCTTTATTTTGAAAAACTGTGATTAATTTAGACTACTGGAATTATGAAAATTATTTTACTTGCACAAACAGGAACCAATGAGGGAAATTTATGTTGTTCTGTAACTGTCCAGAGGATTTGGATTCAGCCACAGAGATGTGGATATCATCCATCCACAAATATCTTTTGTGCCTTTTTCAGTTAGTTTTAGTCTCTTGATGCTGCTCAGGATTGAACTGTATCTCCTTTTGCTTTTGCAGTTTAAATTGGACCCAAGGGACTGAAATAGAAATGAAAGTTGGATACAATGAGGTGAACTCAACTCATTGTCAGACTTTCGGGAGACTAGTGCACTAGGTGTATTATGGTGGGTCAGGAATTGCTAATCATTCTCTAGGCTGGCATCCTAGCCAGACGGATATATAAAAATATATGGAATATGATAAGAGTAGAATGTTCAAGAGGAAAATCCATTCTTGTATTAAGTATTTATGATGTCCACGTTTGGATTTTTATCTTAACAGGTCAATGCAGCTGAATCAAAGATAACAAATTTAATATACCTAAAACATACCTTGGAACTTGTGGATTCTTTAAAGGTAATTTATACATGTGGGTATCATACTAAACATGTCCAGCATCATTTTTTAAACTTTTTGTTTAGAAAAAATTTTGAACTTAGAGAAAGTTTCAAGAAGAACATAATAAATTCCCTATATTTTTTCTCTTTATGTATACAGCACACACATAAAGATTATTATCCTTATTATTTTTTCTGAACCACTTGAGAATATGTTGCAGTACCTACATACTAAAATGCATGCTTCCTAAGAACAAGGATATTTTTTATATATTAATAACCACAATATTATTATCAAATTCAGTATATTTAATATTGATACAATACTATTGTATGGTATATATCCAATTGTCCTAATAATGTTCTTAGAAGCATTTTATTTTCTGATACAAGGTCCAATCCAGGACCATGTATTATATTTAATGTCATGTTTCTTTAAACTCATTAAACTAGAAAAATTTCTAAGCCTTTTGATTTTGACATTTTGAAGTGTGAGGACCAGTTGTCTTATAAGATGTTCCTCAGTTTGTGTGATTGTGTCCTCATGATTAAATTCATCTTACTAAAAAAATTCATCTTATACATATTTAGCAGTAACACTCTATGAGCAATATTGTAGCCTTCCCAGTGTATCACATCAGGAGGCACATGATGTCATTTCCCTGTTCTTCATGATGTTAACTTTGATCGGTTTCTTCACTATAAATCTATCTTTTGTAATTAATCTTTTGTAATTAATAAGTAAGTAATCTATGGATACTTTGAGAATGTGTAAACAACCTTGTTCCTTATCAAATTTTCACCCATTGATTTTAGAATTTATTGATGACTCTTCCCTGAAGTAATTTTTACTCTGATAGTTACAAAATGGTGATTTTCTCATCAATTTTTAAGTACTGCACTGTGCAAAGCATTTTTTTTTATCAAATTGATAAAAAGAAATAGCTTTTTAAAAAGAAAAAATAATGAAACATATGGAAGAATCTTATTATAGTGATCATTCTAATAAATATGATGAGAATACTTTGACAAAATATTTCAAAAATGTTATCACATTTCTCATAACAAAAGAGGTGGAATAAATCAACCAAAAAAATATTGATAGATTTGATGAAACAAATTTTAAACTTTGGTATGTCACAAGCAAAGTAAAAGGCAAAGAAAGGAAAAATTTGTAACAGATGACAGACAAAATACTAATTTCTGTCATCATAAAACTCATACAGTTTCACACGAAAATACAAGAATGCCAATGGAAATATGGAAAATGACTCAAAAAAGTAAATCAAAGTGATTAATAAATTGTACCAAAAATGTTAACCTTATTATTAATCAAAGAAATGCAAATTAAAACCGTATTTTTTATCTATCAAAAGGAGAGATTTTTATTTTTATTAATAGATGTAACTCTCTGCTAATTAGAAATCAGTGCAACAGACAAGTTCTTAAACAGGTGGTAGGAATATGAATTGTACACACTTTACAAGGAATATTCACAAAATATATCTTTAGATCCTATAATACTATTTCTAGAAATCTGTCTGAAAAAGCTTTCCAGAGATGTTGACCAAGGTTTATGGCCAATGATGGTCATTGCAGCATTATTTATATCTATATATTAGAACTCCAATAATTAGGAGAAGAGAGTATTTGCTTTCCACAGGGTGAAATATTATGAATTATTAAAAATTTTTGTCATGAAAAGTTTCTCATACTTATGATGTAGTACAGGTTGAGCATCCCTAAACTGAAAATCCAAAATGCTCCAAAATCTGAAACTTTTTGAGTGCCAGAATGACATCAGGACACCACAAGTGGAAAATTCCACACCTGACCTCATGTGATGGTTTGCAGTCAAAATGCAGGCACCCCTACACACAGTTTATTCAGAAAAAAGGTCCTCTCAACCGCCTTCAGCTGTGATATATCTTTTCTGCACACACCCACCTTCTTTCATGCAAACACACCCACAAATGGTAATAAAATGGCATTTGTGCTGGCCAAATGCACCAATGCACCAGTGCCCCCAAATGGAGCCAAGACCTACATGCGTTACTCACTGTGTTTTTTGCTTAGTCTTTGCTCTGTGGTGTAAAGATATTGTTGAAAATGTCAAAAATGCCTGCAAGATACCCCTATAGGTAACTGTGATAACAGAAGAAGGAAGCATTTATGTTTATCTGTAACACAGAAAGTCAAGCTATTAGAGAAACTGGACAGTGGTGTAAGTGTGAAACGTTTTACAGAATAGCATGCTGTTGGAATGACCAACATATATGACCTGAAGAAACAGAAGGATAAACTATTGGTGTTCTATCCTGAAAGTGATAAAAAGAAGTTAATAAAAACAACAAAACATTAGATAAAGCTAAAAATGAAGATCTTGATTGTCTTGAAAGAGTGGATCTGTCAGCATCACAATGAACACATGCCACTTAATGGTATGCTACTCATGAAACAAGCAAAGATCTATTGCAGTGAACTGAAATTGAAGCGAACTGTTACTATTCAACATGCTGGTTGCAGAAAATTAAGAAAAGACACGGAATTAAATTTTTAAAGATTTGTGGTGATAACGCAGCTGCCGATCTGCATTATCTGCATTGGAGATATTCATTGGTGAGTTTGCCAGGGTCATCATCAGTGATGAAAATCTGATGCCAGAATAACTCTGTAATGCTGATGAAACATCACTATTTTGGCATTATTGCCCAAGAAAGACACTGACTACAGCTGATGAGACAGCCCCTACAGGAATTAAGGATGCCAAAGACAGAGTAACTGTGCTGGGATATGCTAATGTAGCAGGCATGAGTAAGTATAAACTTGTTATAGGCAAAAGCTTGTGTCCTCACTGTTTCTGAGGATTGAATTTCTTACTTGTCCATTATTATGCTAACAAAAAGGCTTGAATCACCAAGGACTTCTTTTCTGATTGGTTTAACATATGTTTTGTATCAGTAGCTTGTGCTTACTGCAGGGAAGCTGGACTGGATGATGACTACAAGACTTTGTTATTCCTTGACAACTGTCTTGCTCATGCTTCAACTGGAATTCTCATTGAAAATATGTTTATGTCATGTATTTTCTCCTCAACATGATTCCATTAATTCAGCCATACTAGCAGGGTAGCAAATCAATGAAGAGTAAATACAAAAACACTTTCTTGAACACCATGCTAACAGCAGAGAACAGAGGCATGGATGTGAAGCGTTTTCAAAAGGAATTTAGTGTGAAGGATGTCATACATGCTGTTTCCAATGCTTGGACACAGTGACTTAAGAGACCAAAAGTGTGCCATTGTTTGTTGCTGTTGTTTAACCGCTAATACAAGTATTCTGGTGACACTACTGTGCTGATTATACTCGTTATTTTTTCACTGTATTAATGGTATGCCATTTTTTTACTGTTAAGTACTTATGTGTGAATAAGTGTAAGAAAATGATTATTTATTGGTAGCATGTAAAATTCAGGATCAGGAATGATGATGATGCCAAACAACCACAGATCGTCCACATGGGTGGCTGAGATAGTGACATCTTTGCTTTCTGATGGTTCAATGTATACAAACTCTTGTTTTATGTGAACAAATATTAAAAATATTATATAAAATTAAGCCAGGCTGTGTGTATAAGGTATATTTGAAACATAAATGAATTTCATGTTTAGACTTCGGTTCTATCCCCAAGACATCTCATTATATATTTGCAAATATTCCAAAATCTTAAAAAATCCAGAATCTGGAACACTTCTCATCTCTAGCATTTTGGATAAGGGGTACTCACCTGTATTAAATGGGGAGTGGGAATGGGTAAGAAACATACAATGGTATAAATTTTTTAATTTCAGATAGTGATAGGAAATATACCATGACATTTAGAGTATTCATCTTTGGAAGGGTAGTAGAATTATGACTTATTTTTTTCTTTATGCTTCTATTAATTTTATAGTTTTTATCAGTATGTGCATATTATTTTCTATTCAAAAGCAAAAAAAATTCATGCCATTGCCTCATATCATTTTAAAATATGAGGTAAAGATCGGGTTAACTATGTTTTCTTCTCTTTTCTGTTTATTCAGTTGGTGACCACTCTTAGTTTTCATTAAACAAAACAAAATTCCTACTTTTACCATATAAGAATGGAGAAATTGCTCTATTTATGAATATACAAAGCACTTTTTTTGGTTTAATGTATATCTATCCCAAATTTTGGAATTTATGTAGAATACTCTAAATGTACAACAGTAGTTGTTTAATTCCTACCTCTATAAGTAGTTGGATATTAACAATTAGCTGAGAGACAAGAAAAATAAAGGTCAAAATGGTGAAACAGTGGATGGCACTTATTAGTCATTTGCTTTTTATCTGGAAAATGGAAAGGATACCATCTGTCCTCACTTAATATACCTAAAATATTTTTTATGAGTATATAAATGAGAAAACGAAGCAAGAAAGCACTTGGTAAAGTATTAAACATATGTAAAGTGCTATGTTTGAATGATGTCATAATTTATTAACTTTAACTCTTTTTTATTTTATTCTTTCATAGATTGCTCTGAAGAACTGTAACACACCTCTATTAAGAGCTTACTATGGTTCCTTGGAAGACAAGAGGTTTTTGTCACACAACTTAATAAAATATCAGATTATTCTTTTCTTCCTGATTATAACTGATTTTAAAGACTCTAATTGTGTTCTGTAGAACAATTACCTGAGTTTTGATTGATAGACTCTTTAAACTATTCATCAAAATTCTAATTATACATTCCATCTTACAAGTACAACAAATAGGGTAACAACACATTGATTATCTGTGTTAATGGGCAATTAGAATAACATGAAAAATTGAAATACATGCCCAATTTTAATATTTCTCCTTTTAACCATTCTCCATGGAAAGCCAAAAAATAAAAATATATTTCTTTCATTTGTTCAATCAGGAAGGATCTAATGTAACCAAAAATATTATATATGAATATTGAATAAGATCTAAATACAGTTCAATCTTACTATTGTTAAATTATTGGCAGTGGCACCTTGGTTCTGAACTGAAAAGATTTGTGATATTTAAGAACTGTTATTTTATTGATTGAAGATTTATACCCCGTGTGAGGCCACAAATTGAAGTTAACAATAAAGCCAGCTTAATTATAAATAAAATACAGAACGGAATAAAGGAAAGATTAGGAAAATAGATGTTACCAAATTTCTGGTTTACCTAATTACTGCATTTGATCACTGATAATTGTGAGGTTCCTATTACACCATTTCACAATATGTGTTTAGTCTCCCTCGCCTCTACTGAGGGCAGGGACCTTCAGAGCAGGGACCTTCTTTGAATCTCTGTACCTAGAACAGTGCTTGATACATGGTGTAAGTAAATATTTATTGAGTAAATGAGTATGAAGCCAGAAGTTTTATAACAGTTCTTTAGAGACATATTGTGTACTCACAGGCACAGTCAGTGTGTATAATTTGGAAGATCTATTTATTAGCAGATGTAGAATTTTTTTCGGTGGCCTCATGCTGTTTTAGACTAGTCCTGACTGATGAAATAGTTTAAAATTGACATAGTTGTACCTCTAACTTATGTAAATTTAAGTATTTATTGCTTAATTATTTATTTCAATATAACTTTCAACAAAAATTTGTTATCACTAACTGCAATTCAAATTATAAATTAAAATAACTGACTTAATGCCTATAATGTTCTTTTTCTGTCTTAATGTTAGGTTTGGAATCATACTTGAAAAAATTAAAACAGTAATTAATGATGATGCAAGATACATGAAAGGTTGCCTAAATATGAGGACTCAGAAGTGCTATGCAGTGAGGTCTAACATAAATGAATTTCTTGACATAGCTAGAAGAACATATACAGAGATTGTAGATGACATAGCAGGTAATTTATTTATCACATTTTTCTGTTTTTTAGGAAAAAAAAACAAATGTTTTAGGACATGCTATGTTTTTATTGCTGCTGAAGACTATCCATGCATATTTTTAATTTAATTTTTGTTACCAAAACATAAGGTTAACACATATTGCCATTTAAGGAAACGTCTTTTAAAAAAAATAAAGATGTCAAAGTGTTGCAATGTGTCTCTTTCCTCCAAACTTAAATATAGACTTACCTTCATAAAACATTGTATATAAGCTCTATGAAAAATGTAGACTGTCAATACTAGAAGGTTCTAGTGGCAGGAGAGATATCGTTTTTATCTAAAAGAGGTGTCATTTGAGCCAGTCCAGTAATTCTTTTAACAAATATTTATTGAGCTCCTACTACGTGTTGACACTGTTCTACATACTGGAAATACATAATAAACAAGACAAAATTCCTGTCCTCATGGAGCTTATATATGGCAGGGGAGGCAGACAATAAAGCAACAAACACATACACGTACATATATATGTATGTATATATATGTACATCAATATTGATTATATCAATCATATATTCATATAATTTCACATGGATAAAAAATATATGAAAAAAAACCCAGCAGGTTAGAGGGCACAGAGAGTGACTGGGTATGGAGGGACAGCGGGTGAGAAGGTTTTTAGTAGATGGATTAGCCTAGAGAGGAATTCTACCTGCTGACAGTGGTACAAGCAGAAGCAGAGGGGCACAGGGAAACCTCGAAGAATGAGTGAACAAATCTGTTGGCATGGAATAGGACATTTTCTCTTACAGAAGTAATAAGAGATAAGATCAGAAATGTAAACTGGGGACCAGAATTTAGTCTCTGAAGACCAAGAGTTTGGATTTCTTTCCCAAGGAGAATGAAGAGACACTGACATGTTTTTGTTCTGTGGGTTGAAAATAGATCAAGAAAATATATTGAATGAATTTGAGTGGAGAAATGGAGACAGGGAGACCAGCTTAAATTATTACAAGTTAATAAAGCATTATTTAGGGTGATAGCAATATATATGAGAAGAGAAGAATGCAAGAGTTGAAGGAAAAATTGATAGGAGTTAATAATTAAGTAGATATGGCCACAGTAAACAGAAATGTAGCCATTAGTGCTAATTGAGATTTCTAGCCTAAGAATGGTGGTACCAGGGAGAAAAGCAGGAAAATTAGGAGGAGGAACTGTTTTGAATAATAAATATGCTAGTTTTTTTAAAGTAATGTTCAAAGTATTAATGATTATCAAGTTAGAAATATAAATTTAGAATTGTTAAGTGAGCATGAAGTTGATAGGAAGATTTAGATTTTTTTAGGAATTTTATTTGATGAATCATCTATTTACTTTTTGGAATATTTTGTATTGTAAAATGTTTTATAGAGGAAAGTTCTAATTAGGAATTAATGATTACTATAATTTATATGATTATTCTCTTCTCTTTTTAAAAAAAGTGGAATAAATGATATGAAGTGGAATGAATATGTTAAAAACCCTAATATTCCTAACACATATATTACAGAATAGTCTTTGTTCTGTCTTTTTAATTTAAATTTTTTGCCATTTCTTTTCCTTTAAAAAATACTTATCAGAATGGGTACTTTTGTATTGCTTTTGGTTTTTATTTTTTTAAAAAGAATACTTAACCACAGCTTTTGGACATTCAAAGTCATTAGCATTTGAAATAGTAACAAGACATTCCTACTTACGTATAAAATACCAAAAAAATTACATGTTTCTTTAAACAGAAAAAGTAATTCTCTCATTAAAATTCCTTCATTTTGTTTTTTGTTTTTCTGATCACTAGGAATGATATCACAGCTTGGAGAAAAATATAATCTTCCTTTAAGAACAAGTTTTAGTTCTGCCCGAGGATTTTTCATCCAGATGACTACAGATTGTACAGCTCTACCTAGTGATCAACTTCCTTCAGAATTTATTAAGGTTTATCGTAGAGTGGTTAGGAAATTATTGTTTCTGATTTTACAGAATTACATTTACATATTTTCAGGCACTCCTTGAGTTTTACATGCCAAATTTCTGAATGTTCTGTATATTGCTGCTTCTCCTACTCCTACCCACCCACCTAACTAATCTAATACTATTCTGAGAGTGATTTAGAATTTAATACTAATCTAAGAGTGATTTAGAAGCTTTTTTGGAGAAATACCAAGCTCAGTGTTTCCCACAGTTCTGGGAGCTTGGTGTGAGAATCAAAGGAAAATGAAGAAAATGCAAAAGGTGTTTTTGATAAAAAGGAATTAGGAAAATAGTGCACCACCTCCTGTTTTAGGTAGTTCTTAAGGCACATCTGCCTATTAAAGGTTTAAAAAGTCCTGATGTAAAATCTAGTTAACTTTTTAAAATTGAATATTTCCAAAACTTTGGACCATGGACATACTTTTTCCTACATACATATTATCTCCTCCACAATATACTCGTTTGGGAAAGTCTAACCCACTCTAATCTTTGCTGTCTCTGCTTCCAGTGAGGACTTTTTGAAAAAACAAACCATTTAGCTTTCAGGCATATGTGTGTGTGTATATGTATACACATAACACACATAGTGTTACCAAGTAATGACAAATGGATGAAGTGAAGAATGGGTTGAAACTCAAACTCAGTAATGGGGTTAGAGATTGATTGAGGTTCAGATATGGGACAAGTATTGAGGCAGGGGTCAGAGATGGAGTGAGGATCACTGATGTCGATCATGCATGTCACTTGGTAAGAAGATGCAGTGTTTTAACATTTCTACATAGCCATTTTAAGACCTATCAAAATAGTCATGTCAGATGGACTAGGTCAAAAATATCCTGCTTTATTCTTTGAAGCAATCTTCCTTTTATCTTTCACAAACATTACTTAATACTTTCTTTATGATATTGTATCTCAAAATTAAAGTGATTGAACTAATTACCTATATTTCTTTTATTTAAAATCTGTATGTTTTATTTCATAGGACTGTGCGTGTATCTTGACATTTGTTTTTTAATTTCCTGGCAGATTTCTAAAGTGAAAAATTCTTACAGCTTTACATCAACAGATTTAATTAAAATGAATGAAAGATGCCAAGAGTCTTTGCGAGAAATCTATCACATGACTTATATGTAAGAGCATTTGAAGTATTTGAATATTAAATTAAACTGGTTTAATTTGAAGAACTATCATAAATTTTATTAATTGGCTTTCTGTCTGATTATAGACCATTGTAGAATTATGAATATTAGCAAAGAAAGTCTATCATTGTGTTTAGGATCACTGAGCTTCACAGAAGCTTCAGGGCAAATCTAGTTGCAAAAGAATATCATCATAACCAATATTTGTGTAATACACATTCTGCCATGATGTAGAATTTGAATTTTGCACATCATGTGCCCATCTTGGACTGCAGTTTATTCTTTTCCTGTGGTCTGTGAGCCCTCAGCTTCTCATACCTTGATATTTCCATAGCAGTATCACAATAGTGTCAGTTCTTCTGCTGTTCATGCAACAGTAGCAATATAGCTAGAAAGAAGAACTAGAACATTTAGAACATTTATTAGGCTAAAATAATAGAAGAGAAAGGTACTTTCAAAACAATTTCAGGGCATGGACCATGAACGTTATAATATATAGTAAGTTTGGGGTAGATATTTATCTTTGTAAGGGAAAAACTTTTGCACTATATCACAGTATAACTCTGCTACATAAAAACTTTATTATTTAGATATTGTGTTTGTGCGTGTGTGCACGTGTGTGAGTTAGAGAAACAGAGACAGAGAAAATGGATGAGAGAGAAAATACATAATAGCTTTTGTGTTGAATTTAACATTTGCAAAAACACAAAATTATTAGCAGATGGGATCTGTCCAAGTATAGTGAGGGCTTGATTTGACCTATATAAAATATTTCTATTAATAAAAATGTATTTTATTAATATTTAATATAAGCATTTGTTTCAAAAACATGTTGTTAATACATCAGAAGATGTATCCTTTGCCACTAAGTAGCTGCGACCTTGAGCAAAAACGTCAATTTCCTCATCTCTAAAATGAGACAACTGAACAATAGACTTTATCTGTAGTGTACAACTCAACTGTGAATATTACCTCAGACAATGAATTTAATATTATTTTAGTATTACACTGTATGTCCCTTTTAAAAGGCATTATTACATATCTTACCAAACATGTACTTTCAGGATAGTGTGCAAACTGCTTAGTGAGATTTATGAACATATTCATTGCTTATATAAACTATCTGACACTGTATCAATGCTGGATATGCTGCTGTCATTTGCTCATGCCTGCACTCTTTCTGACTATGGTAAGTTTCTTTGGAATAAACGTGTTGCAGACTAAAATTTGTACTCCATTTAAACAATTTTATATAAAAGTTATGAATGTTTTAAATTTTTTACTTGAAATATATTAATAGTCTCTTGCCTATGGTCCTAAATGTAAAGACTAAGACACAAAATCAAAAAAGTGAAATTACCCTTAAAATTTCTTAAAAGTCAAAAAATTATTCACTCACAAATTAGCAAATCAAAAAAGAAAAATTGCAGAAAACTTTAAAGATTTTTCAAACAAAGACTGTATAGCTGTATCCTTGGTGAAAATGACAATGATCTAAATTTATAAATTTCAAGTCTGAATACTCATTAGAAGTGGTGTGACGAATACTAATAGAAAAGAATGAATCTCCAAATTGAGCATTTTCATCCACTAGCTCCTTAGACGTGAGCATACCAAGATCAGGAATTATGTCATTTGTTTCTGTATCCCAAGTGTATACACAGGCCTTGAATATAGATGTTAAGTAATTTTCTCATGTTGAATGAAAACTTCAAGTTAGCCCCTTGAGATTTCTTATCCAACTTATCAGTTATAACCATTCTCTAGTATGCAATTTTACAGGACTAGTATGTGGTAATTATGGTTGCAAAATTATAGACTTAATAACATTAAAAATATTTCTAGTTAAAATTAGCAGTAACATTTCCAGAATATTATGTTAATTCATTTTTATTGGGAGTACCTTACAAAGATTTTTTCATATTTCTTATGGAAATATTAATTTTTTCCATTGGTATTTTAAAGGCCAAAACTTTTCAATCTTTTATATCTCCTTGGCAGTCAAAACCTTACCTTTTGAGGTCAGCTATTCCAATAGTAGTTTTCTTAACTATTAAGAGATTTAATTTTGTTCCATTTTAGTTTGAGAGGGACCGTTCTAAAACTCCAAACCTATAAATACTGAATTTTTGAAAGTACTTAAAAATTTTTCCTCTCACCAACATCACTTTTATAATGAATGTTTTCAAGTTTATCTATGTATTTTATTTAGAGAGATGTAGCATTTTAGTTTTCACTTGTCCTTCCACCTTCTTTCTTCTCCCTCCATCTTGGATGGTATCCATAGAGACCTTATCATTATTTGTTTCTATAAATCAACAAATCTTTTGTGTCTGATTTGCTCTATCCCCTGAAATTCATTATTAGACAAAATTTCTCCAAGGGCTTAGACAGAAAACTATTTTTGTATTTGGCTTTACTCTATATTTTATACCTCATTTTGAAAGCTAAGTATACCAAATTTGGCATGGTATTTAAAGTAGGGAAATAATGTTTAAGGTAGGGTAACGTTTGAAAGAATATAGGGTAGGGTAAGTAAATGTGCAATTCCGTAGTACTGGTAATCAATTGTTGTTTTAAAAGTATTGTCAGTAGCTACTTAGTTCTTTCTAACCTATGCAAATCTAAAAATTTTATAAACTGTTTTGGAGCAGTGAAAGGGAACTAAATTCTAGAATTCTCTGGAAGTGAATAAAAGTTGTGATAGTGATTAGAGTGTGTCCATTATATTAATACTTTAGAGGGATTTGGGCAGGCATGTGGGATAAAATAATACTTTAGTGTTATTGTCCCAAATTGACCCTAGTAAAATCACTCAGGTACGCTACATACACACTACAAAATCTTTAGATATAAATAAAATATATTAAGCTTTTAAAACAATTTTATTTTTTTCTTTCAGTTCGACCAGAGTTTACTGATACTTTAGCAATCAAACAGGGATGGCATCCCATTCTTGAAAAAATATCTGTGGAAAAACCTGTTGCCAATAATACCTATATCACAGAAGGGAGTAATTTTTTGATCATAACTGGACCAAATATGAGTGGGAAATCCACATATTTAAAACAGATTGCTCTTTGTCAGATTATGGCCCAGATTGGTAAGTTACGGCTTTACTTTATGTTAATAGTTACCAATTCAGCTTTCTTTTCAAAGTGGTTTGTGCCTGGTGCCTAATTAACCCAAGAACAATTGGGAATAGATTCTCCTTTTTTTTTTTTTTTTTTTGAGACTTAGTCTCACTCTGTTGCCCTGGCTAGAGTGAGTGCCATGGCATTAGCCTAGCTCACAACAACCTCAAACTCCTGGGCTCAAGCAATCCTACTGCCTCAGCCTCCCGAGTAGCTGGGACTACAGGCATGCACCACCATGCCCGGTTAATTTTTTCTATATATTTTTAGTTGTCCAGATAATTTATTTGGGAATAGATTCTCTTACCTAAAAGTATTAATAGTATGTCTAGTATGTAGATCATAACTTTTACTATTGAGTATTCATTAAGCTCCACCAATTTGGATTGCATTGCACTAAAAATTTTGTGGCATATTACAGTAGTAATGTCTTTACTATATTAATGTTGTATCAGTTATTACTAAATTGAGTCATGTAATTATTTCAGGTTCAGAAACAAACTTTGTTGTAAGAAAAAATAAAATGAGTAGGATAACCAGCTAGCTGCCTTTAATAATCCTTGTGAGATTTTTCCGAAATTACAACATTGGGCAGAGAAACATATCCCTTAATTTGAGGGGTACCAATAACTTGGCTACAGCAATTGATGTATTATATGTATACATGTGCAGACATGCATGAAAATAGCTGTCACTGACCCAACATTGTCATGTATTTCTTGATGTAGAGGCACAACTTAACTCCTATCTCTGAAAACTGAATTTCCTTGAGGACCATATGAATCAGAGATGAGATGTGTGGCCCTAATGCAGTGGTTCTGAACCAGGAGTGGTTTTGGTCCTCCAACCCCCAGAGTTTGGTTGTCACAATTGTGGGAAATGTAGAGTCCAGGGATGCTGCTAAACATCCTACAGTGCACAGGACAGTTGCTCTTCCCCTCTCTCCTCATCAACACATAAGAAAGATTTATTGAGTCCAAGATGTTAATAGTGTCATGGGTGAGAAACCCTGATCTAATGTAATGAATTCTAAGGGGAACACAGCAATGATAATATTGGTGATACAGTACAAATTCACCCTTGTATTGGAAAGGGAAATCAGAGATGAATGAATTAATGAAGGGTAAATATTTTATTGAGGTTTGATTTTTATTGGAATTAAAAGGACATCTTAGCTGATTTCCCTTCCAAGAATACTGTCTGACTCATATGTGAAATAGCAATACTTTTATTTCAATAACTATGAGGATCTCTGTACTTTAAAAAGCAGACTGTCCAGTTGTTGGACAGCTCTACTTGTTAGAGCATTCATTATACTTACCTGAAATCTGACTTTCCATAACTTTTGCTTATTAGTCTAATTCTTCTATGTATCACAGAATAATCTAGTCTTTCACCTGATATTAACTTTTCAAATATGTGAAGATAATTATTCTATTTCTCTTGTCATTGACCATCTTTAACCTATAAAACTCCTAAAAGTGTGCATAATATCTCATATGGTCTGAGCAAAAAGGCAACAGTGCACTTGAAAGGCATGAAAGTTAAGAACATAAACTCTGGAGGTAGATCTAGCTTGCCAGCTTGCCCAGTTACTAGCTGTGTAGTCTTAGGTAAATTATTTAATCTCTTTAAACCTTTGTTTTCCTGTTTGCAAATGAAGATTATAATAGTACCTATTTCTAAGAATTGTCATAAGGACTAAGTGTGATAATATAAATAAAATACTGTGGATTTAAGAGGAAGGTATGAGAAAGAAGGAGACTTTCCAGGCAGAGATAAGAGCATGTTCTAAATATGGAAGCAAAAAACAGTATTGATGTGCCCAAGGAACTACAAATGGTCCCAAGGCTTTGTAATTTCTTGGCTTTGTAGAACAAAGAGTGACTGTGAGAAGTGGTGGGGGATAAAGCTGGAGAGATGGGTACGAGTTAGATGTCAAAGGGCCTTATGTACTTACCTGAGGAGACCGAACTTTATCCAGTAATTTGTAGGGATGTATTGAAGAAATTTACCAAGAGAATAGCATGATAGGATTTGACTTTTAGATAGATCACTCTGGCTGGTGTATAGAGTCCATCTAGAAGCAAAACACTGGCCAGGAGGCTTCTGTGATAATCTAGATAAGAAATGCTGGCAAAGAGTAAGAGAGCAGAGAAGATACAAACATATACCAATTAATATTAATATATGCTGTATTCTCTACTTGGAATTTTACATTTATTTTCCCATTTAATCCCTCTGAAAAAATTTGTAAGAAAGTTGTATATAAGAAGTCAATAAATTTTGCTCTCTGAGGGCAGAGCCCATGTCTATTTTATTCACCCCAACACATAATGGGCCTTCAATAAATATTTGTTGAATGTCTGTAAAATGAGGAAAGTCAGGCTCAAAGGATTGCTCAAGACCACCCAGGATCAGTTTTTTGCCTTTTTCTACCCAGCTTGCCCTAATAGCTAACACTGAGTGTTCACTATTGCAAGCACTGTTCCGTGTACCTTGTATGTATCATCATAATACATGTATTAATTACCTAATTAATAATCATAAAAATCTAATAAGATAGATATTGTTAACTCTACGTTATGATGAGTAATTCAAAGCATTGAGAAGTAATTTGTCCACGATTATGTAGCTTGTAAGAAGCAACACCAGGATTCAAACCCAGGCAGCCTGACTCTAGAATCTTTGCTCTAAATTGACGAAATGACCCACCTTCTCCAGAATCTTAAGAAGGTAGCAGGTCATTCCTGGTATCTTGGAGAAATGGAAAGTTTGTTTTTGTTTTCATTTTGAGCCAAACAGTTCTTATTCAAATTCTGGCTCCATCACTTTATTATTTATTTTCAGCAAATATTTACCATGAGATTATTATGTGTTAAAAGCTGCTCTAAGTTTATAATCCATGCTTTTAAGAAAATAAAAAAAATGGAGTAGCATGGAAGAGGTACATCTTAACTAGTTTTGTGATCTTTGGCCTCCACTTTTCCATTGGTAAAATGAGAAAAATAATAGCTAATTCAATGGATTATTTTGAGAATTAAGACAATATAAAATTCCTGGTATGTGAAATGGTAGGTGCATTATAGTTACTATTGTTACTAATACTGCTTTTATTTTTATTAATATTAGCCTGACTTTTGCATTCTTTTTCTGCTAGTTCTTATTCCTCAGAGCTAGGCTTTAATCCTTCATCCTTTGTTTTAAATTTTGGAGTAATCTGGCTCTGTTTCTTCACTCCCATTATTTCCCCATTTTATCTATTCAGAGTTCTGTGTATATGATGCTTTTCCATTTCAACTACTTGTATATTTTATCTTCTTGTGATGTTAGAATGCCTTTTATATCTCACTGTGTATAGAGATGGGTGCATTAATCAGATTGATTTGTTTTCACAAGATGAGTATTTTAGATTAGTTAGCACAATAACTTCTCAGACAGAAACAATTTTGTGGATAAAAACTCACCTCTTTTTTGTTTTATTACATGTTTTGCTTTCATTCTGCTTCTGGATATTTCTGCATATTTGTAATAACATAGATATTTCCTAATATCTTTCTATAATTATTTTATCAACTTGAGTTTTATAAGCATTTCCTTTAAATTTTTTTATTTCATATTTTATAAGCTTTATAAACATTTCCTTCAAATTTTCATACATTGAATATTCTTTATCATTTAACTAAATTATTTAAATTTTTTATCAAGTTTATAACAATATGTTTCTAATGGACTTGAACATATACTATCAACTTCCAAATAACTTTGTACAGTACGTAGGGCAACTATTTTCATTTTATATATGAGAAAGAGGAGATAGGGAGAGTTTAAGTACTATTTAAGGTAATACAATAGGTGATAGAACTCAGGGCATGTCTTCTAACTCCATATCCAGTGCTCTTTCAAGCATATTATCCTAGTAAATAATATGAGAAGTGCAAAATGTTGTTAGTATTTATATTTTATAAAAGTATTTTAATTTACCTTGACCTTATACTTTACAGGATCATATGTTCCAGCAGAATATTCTTCCTTTAGAATTGCTAAACAGATTTTTACAAGAATCAGTACTGATGATGATATTGAAACAAATTCATCAACATTTATGAAGGAAATGAAAGAGGTATCCAAAGAAAAATGTTATGTTAAAAAGTTCTTCCACTAATGGCCAGTTATCATGTGAGAAAGTATCCTTACACTAAAGCATACAGATGTGCTTATACCCCTTTCTAAGAGCCAGAGGGCAGTAAAAGACAGCTTCCTAATTTCCGTCTTCTGTGGAAAAGGAAGTGAATGTTTTATTGAAAAATACAGTTTTAAAAGAAAAAATAGTGTTATTGAGTGATAAAAGTGTGCTTAAATGTTTTTATATGGAATATATAAAAGACTTTTCAGAAAATGACGACTGGTTCAGTACTATTTTACGTAGTATTATTGTTCCTCAGAGGCTTGATTTTAAAATAAAAGATCACTGTTAGAAGGCTTTTAAAAAATCATCCTCTTCTTTGTCCTTATAGAATTTATACTTTCTGTACCAGAGTATGTATCATCACCTATTTTTTATCTGAGCAAATGTCAAGTAGGCTTGAGGGCTAAAAGAATTAAGTATAGCTCTTGGGATATCTGTATTAGGTAGGAATTATTGGATCACTATACAGTTGGATAATTTTCGGGCAAGTAAATAGGAATTGAACAAAGTTATCATTTGTGCCACAATTTACAAAATTATTTATTACATATTGAATATCTATAGGAGAATATAGGAATATACTATTAATAGGTACTTGAAGTATATTTTTAAATGGTCCTAACTCTCAAGAACCTTAGTTTCATAGAAAGGTGAAATGTCTACGAAAGTTACTCTTGTGTCATAATATAGTAAAGGTGGAATTCTATTTTTTGAGGAAGAGGTTAATAATCCTCACTGAGGAAGGAGCATTTCTGTCAATTTGTCTTGGTCTTTCTTGGTCATGGATTTAAATGTGTTTGTTAAACCAAGAATCAAGACTTAGGTAGTTTTTCCTAAATTATTCTTTCCATCTTTACTGAATAAAAGAGATATTAAAGTAAACTTGAGAGATGGTTTTCAGTATTTTATGACAGCAATTGATTAGTTATTTGTGGAGAAGAAAATGACCATCTTTGTGCTTTATTTAAACATTTAATTCACAGTTTTGTTTTACTGTATCTAAAACATCAGTATTTTAGGTAAAGGTTATTTATTCTGTGTTGTCTCATACACGTATGCATAGATATATTATATACACATCAGCTATTCTATTGTAATTACTAGTCATGAGATTTTTGGAAAGAAAAGCAATGTAATATTTTCTGCTAAGCAGGATTCCTCTATAAAAATACATTTCAGATGAACTAATAAAGAGACTGGATTTCTCCTTATTTTTTCTTTGATAGTGACAGCTGTTTGGTTACAATGAATAATATTAACATTATGTTTTTCAGATAGCATATATTCTACATAATGCTAATGACAAATCACTCATATTAATTGATGAACTTGGCAGAGGTACTAATACAGAAGAAGGTATAGGCATTTGTTATGCTGTTTGTGAATATCTACTGAGCTTAAAGGTATTTTTCCCCCAGAGGTTTTAATAATGTTTATTGTGAGTCTGCAAAAGAGTTCCATCTTTTCCAGTCTTATCTGACCACAGATTTGGGGCTTTAAACCCCAGGAATATACATTGAGAATTAGAAAAATTCAAGTGTTCTATTATCAAATATGTTTCTGCTAACTTAGTAAGGATATATTCATTTAACTGTTGCTTAGTTTATTTTTATTTTTTATTTTTTTATTTTATTTTATTTTATTTTTTTATTTCAGCAAATTATGGGTGTACATACGTTTAGGTTACGTGTGTTGCCCTTGGTTCCCCCCCCACCGAAGTCCGTGTTTCAAATATGTCCATCCTTCGGGTAGTGCGCATTGCACTCCTTGTGTATACAAATACCCGTCCCCTCCTCATTTAGTGGATAAAAATGGTTTTTTGTTACATGGATGAATTGTATAGTGGTGAAGTCTGCGCTTTTAGTGTACCTGTCACCTGAACAGTATACATTGTACCTGATAGGTAATTTTTCATCCTTTAATCTGCCCCCCAACTCTCCTCCTTCTGAATCTCCAGTGTACATTGTGACACTGTGTATGACCATGCATACCCAGAGTTTACTACCACTCATAAGTGAGAACATGTGGTATTTGTTTTTCCATTCCTGAATTACTTCACTAAGGATAATGGCCTGTAGTCCCATATAAGTTGCTGTAAGAGACATTATTTCATTCTTTCATACAGACATGCTCACACACACACATACCCCACATTTTCTTTATCCACTCATAAGTTGATGGATACTTAGGTTGATTTTATATCTTTGCAATTGTGAGTTGTGCTGCCATAAACATATGAGTGCAGGTATCTTTTTGATATAATGACTTCTTTTCTTTTGGGTAGATGCCCAGTAGTGGAATTGCAGGACCAAATGGTAGATCATATTATTAGTTCTTCAAGGAATCTCCATACCGTTTTCCATAGAGGCTGTACTAATTTACATTCCCACCAATAGTGTATAAGCATTCTCTTTTCATCACATCCATGCCCACATCTACTGTTTTTTGGCTTTTTAATAATGGCCATTCTGACAGGAGTGAGGTGGCATCTCATTGTGGTTTTAATTTGCACTTCCCTGATGATTAGTGATTTTGAGCATTTTTTCGTATGTTTGCTGGCCATTTGTCTATCTTCTTTTGAAAAATGTCTGTTCATGTCTTTTGACCATGTTTTAATGGGGTTATGTTTTTGTCTTGCTTATTTGTTTGAGTTCTTTATAGATTCTGGATATTAGTCCTTTGTTAGATGTATAGTTTGCAAATATTTTCTCCCATTCTGTAGGTTGTCTGTTTACTCAGTTGATTATTACTTTTGCTATGCAGAAACTTTTTAGTTTGATTAAGTCCCATTTATTTTTTTTATTGTATTTGCTTTTGGGATCTCAGTCCCTTAAGTATAATATCATATCATCTGAAAATTTGACTTCTTCCTTTCCAATTTGGATGTCCCTTTTTTCCTTCTTTTGCCTAATTGTGTTGGCTAGGCATTCCAGTACTATGTCGAATAAAACTTGTGAAAGTGGATATCCTTGTTTTGTTCAAATTTTAGAGGAAAGGCTTTCCATTTTTCCCCATTCGGTATGATGTTAGCTGTGGGTTTGTAATATGGGCCTTTATTGTTTTGAGGTATATTCCTTCTGTACCCAGTTTATTGAGAGTTTTTGTTATGAAGAGATTTTGAATTTTGACAAATGCTTTTTCAACATCTATTGAAATTTTTGTCCTTGATTCTGATAATGTGATGTATCACATTTATTGATTTGCATACTAATTCCAGTTCTACTCAAACTATTCCAAAAACTTGAAGAGCAGGTAATACTTCCAAACTCACTCTATGAGGCCAGCGTTACCCTGATACCAAAACCAGACAAGGATACAAAAAAAAAAAAAAAGAAAGGAAAGAAAACTACAGGTCACTATCCCTGATGAACATATTAATAGATACAAAAATTCTCAACAAAATACTAGCAAACTGAATATAACACCATGTTAAAATACACCATAATTAAGTAAAATTCATCCCAGAGATACCAGGATGATTCAACATATGCATGTCTGCCTTGGTGATGTCCTTTTTGCAGTGAACCTCTCAGGAGTCCATTGAGCTTCTTGTATCTAGATGTCTAAATTTCTAGCAAGACCAGGGACGTTTTCCTCCATTATTTGCTCAAGTAGGTTTTCCAAGTTTTTTGCTTTTTCTTCACCCTCAGGGATACCTATGTTCTTATGTATGAGTATTTTAAGTAATCCGATATTTCTCATTTCTTTTGATTCTTTTTATTGTTGACTTACTGAGTTAATTTAAAAGCCTTGTCTTCAAGCTCTGAAATTCTTTCTTTTGCTTGGTCTAGTCTATTGTTAAAACTTTCCATCGTGTTTTCTATTTCCCTAAATGAATTTTTTCTTTCCAGAAGTTTTATTTTTTTTTAATATATCTATCTCTTTAGTAAATTTTTCATTCATGTCCTGAATTGTTTTTCTGATTTCTTTGAGTTGGTTTGCTATTTCTCTTAGATGTCATTGAGCTTCCTTACAACCTATAATTTGAATTCTTTATCTGTCATTTCAGTATTTTCATTTTGGTTGGGATCCATTGTTAAGAGAGCAGACATGATCCTCTGGGGGGTTGTTACATTCTGTTTTTTCATAGTGCCAGAGTTCTTACACAGATTCCTTTTTATCCAGAGACTGTCACTTCTTGTTTTTGAATTTTCTTTTGTTTAGATGGGACATTTCCCACCCCCCACCCCTTTAAGGTTATGACTGTACCATATGTTGGGTAAGGACCTTTGGCTTTTTTTGTGGGTACTTTGAGGAGGCCTAGGCTATGAAAGAATTTTTTGATTGTAGATAGTTCTAGTGTGGTGGTTTTCTCAAATGCTAGTTATTTGTGGCCTGTAGTGGTGGTGTACTATGCATGTGGGCAGGTTTACTGCCTCCTGTTGAGAAATGGAGATAGAAGTCTCGGGAATCTTATCTCTTTCCCCAGCCTTGTGCACTTCTAACAGTATGAATTATATTGGGACATCCAATTTAGTCTCCAGGCCATGCTTGCAGGTAAAAATCAGTCAAGCCCTGTACAAGTGAATCAACAAATGATGTAATGGGCTGTACAAGTTGACCTCCTTACCAGTAGGTGGCACTTGAAGAAGAAAGACAGCTGTGGTGGTGTTTGTGGGACCCATGCCTGGCCATAATCAATCATGAGAAGCACTGGCAAGGCACTGGAACTCTCAGGGGGTTCTTCTTGTGCTGAACCACTGCCAAGGCGTATGAGAAGGGGTGAAGCTGGCCTTTCATCATTTCTTTTGATTTGTTTTATTTTTGACTTACTGGGTTAATTCAAAAGCCTTGACTTCAAGCTCTGAAAGTGCTGGGTTGGGCAAGGGAGGATCCCCAAAGGTGGGCGCATGTGCCATCTCAGGTGTTAGAAGTCAGCTCCTGGCACTGGGGGAATCCTCCAGGAAGAAGCAGAGGCACCCCCACCAGCCAAAGAACCTGCCCATGGGGGAGGGGCAGTCCAGCATCCACAGTCCAGTGGGCGGGGGTAGGGTCACTCAGCTCCCACTCGCCTTACTCAGCGAATCTCCCTTCTGCATCTGACCACTGTTACCAATCCCACAAGAAGGTTCACTGTTGCTCACTACACAGAAAGGCAATTACTGAGACACTAAGGATTGTCAAGAAGAAAGGATTTATTACGGTGGACATGTCAACTGGGAGGAGGGAGGTAGGAACTGCTTCAAATCCACCTACCTGATCAACAGGCTCAGGTGGTTTTCTGGAGGTGAAATGAATAATTCATGAGGGGAGTGAGCATCATTACGTGTTTGGAGTGGAGTGCAGGATATGCAAGTACAGTGAGTAATCATGCTAGTACATACATCCCATGATCAAAAATGGTGGATAAGTCCCTCCCAGGGTGGGAATTTTAGTATTATAATGAGCTAGGGGTTAATATTGGTCATTCTGTTAGCCCGTGTGCAGGCATAGTGGGTCCTTGGGCACAATCTGTAGTGGGGTATTGCTTATCATGTCTTCTCCAGACAGACAGGTGGTGTAAAGCTTTGTAGTTATCTTGTGGCCACAAGGATGCTCCACTGTTACTGGGAAAGGAACTCAAAAGGGAATTCATCAGTGCAACAGAAAGTTACAAAGTTCTGGTCAGCAAATCTTACTGGCCTGGGAACTTGAAACATAAGAGAACTACAAAGAAAAAAAATATAAAAAATGTTTTCTTGTTTATGGAGCCGGTTACACCACCAGCAGCCGGCCAAACTGACCCAGCCAATCAAAGGACAACCACATTCAAGCAGCAAAACTCTTGGAGGTTGCAAGCCTCTCTGCCCAGGACAGAAAGCATGGATTCTGCAGCCATTCCTGTTGGGGGAGCTGTGGCCTACATGTGTTCCACAGCACGGACCCACACCACAAGCTCCTCTCAGTTCTACCCACAGGGCTCCCTCCTCACTTGAAATCAGCTCACAAATCTCCCATCCATGCCCCTGAATGACATGATGGAGTCTTAGGAGTAAGGTATCAGACCTACAGATCTGTGCTCAGGCCCCCTGAATTCAAGCACTGACTGAGACAGGGAGAGATGGGTAGGGGCCCATGGAATGCTCAAGGAAGCCTACTGCCATTCAGTTGCAGTCCAGCCATAGGGTGGGTATATCCCTCTCTGTGGGAGCAGCCAGGCAGGCAACTCTGGATTGAACACCCCATGGTCCTGCAGCAGCCCACAGGTGTGTCAGTGTAAGTTGATTTGGGGGCATAGGAGATCACCCAGGTTCCTGTCTTTCTCCTTGCCCTGGCAGCGGGTCAGCAGCAGCCTCAGGCAGAGCTTAGAGCACTGGGGAAAGAGCTCCCCAGCTAGCTCTGGGGAAGTGTAAAGGCCTGAGATGGAAATGTATAGCCCTAAAGGTCCCTGGCTTACCCCTTCCCTGGGTCTGAGTCTGGGGGCTGCTCAAGGCTTTCAGTGGTCCCAAGCAGACAGTTCAGCCTCTACCTTCATCCTCAGTGTCTCCCTGTCACCTATCTGTTATTTTCAATCTTCTTTCTCCGATGATATATTCAACATATGGGTATTTGATGGGTATCCTGATTGCTCTCTGAAGAGAGGCACACCAGCTGCCTCATTTTGCTGGTCTTCTGGTATTCTTCACTTTTATTTTAAGTATATTAATGTCGAGTCATTTTTCATGTATTCTTTATGTATTTATCATGATTGGATTTTACAGGTGCCCACAAATAGCTTTTTACACAATTTAGGTACTAAGCATTTATATTTTTGTTTCTTCATTTCTGATAAAAATGGAATAATTAATATGATAGCCATGATATAGACAAGGAAAGAAGGAAATCAACACATATAAATAATGTAAAATTAGTCAGTTAGCTTTAATTTAATCAAATTAAATAGCAGAATATGAAGGCATTTCATTAATTGTTTCACATGCAATAACGTTGACTGAGGGGGTTTCTGGATGAGATTAGCAGTAGAATTGGTAGACTGAGTATAGCAGGTTGCCCTCCCTGGTGTGGGTAGGTCTCATTCAATAAATTGAAACCCTGAATAGAAAAAATGGCTGACTCTCCCAAGAGTAAAAGGGAACTCCTCCTGCCTGACTGCCTTCTATCTGGAAGATTGGTTCTTTCCTGCATTTGGATTCAAACTGAAACATCAGCTCTTTCTGGGTTTGGAGCCTGCCAGTATTTAGACTGGAATCATACCGTTGGCTCTCCTGGGTCTCTAGCTTGCCTACTGTAGATCTTCGATCTTGTCAGCCTCCATAATTGCATGAGCCAATTTCTTATAATAAGTCTCTTTACACAAACACACACACATACACATCCTGTCAGTCTGTTTCTCTGGAGAACCCTAATACAATATCTTTTTTAAGCATCCTGTAATAGTTAAGAATAGTGCTTTTCATATTACTTTTGAATATTCTTTTCTAATATAAATAATTTAGTAAAAATATGATATTGCTACTTACTTTTAAGGAGCTTAAAGTTATTTATTATTTTTCTAACCTAGTCCCCTTAGTGCCTAGCACAATCCTTGAAACATACAGGACCTGAATAATTATTTGCTAAATTGAATTAACCTGAAATAGAGTTTACAAAGTTACTATAATAGATTGGTTTGATACATAATTTTTAAGGACATTATTGTTGTTCAACATGATCCCTAGCTTCTACATAATTTACTGGTTTCTAAATATTTTCCTGTAGCTTTATAAATTTGGTTTGTTTTATACCCTTTTTGATTTGCTGAGTATGTAGTTAAGAATTTTCATTTTTTAATCATATATAAAACTATTCCTTCTCTTGCTATCCACCTTCTTTCTTTTTTCTTCTACAAGTACCTAGCTCAAACACAATATAAATCTAAAAACTAGAAACTTTTAGAATTTCAGATTTCTAAGATAATCCATTGATTTCACTGTCAAAAAACTACTTACAAGGAGGGAAGCTACTTTTATACTACAGTTTTTTAAAAGTTGAAGGAAGTGCTATGACTTTTTTGGTGTGTGGGTTACCTTCCTAATAAATTATTATCTCAGTTAATATCTTTGTTTCCAGTATACTTCATCTTTTCAGTATCTTCAGATATATTTCTTAAGATTTTGTGTTTGGTTTTATTCTCTTTCCCATAATGTAACATACCTTTATATGTGCAAACATAATAAACATGCTTCCCTCATTGAATATACATTTTCAGAACATTTTGAAATGGATTGACCATGTTAGCCTCCAAGTTATTAGTTTCGTTCTTACACCCCTGCCAAGCTACTTGGAAAATTAAACTAAAATTTTATATTTACATAGTTAAAATAGAGTTTTCTAGTTAATTTAAAAGATACTAATATTCATTGTCTATTATATATTCTAGGCATTTACACTGTTTGCTACACATTTTATGGAACTGTGCCATATAGATGTCCTGTATCCTAATGTAGAAAACATGCATTTTGAAGTTCAGCATGTAAAGAATACTTCAAGAAATAAAGAAGCAATTTTGTATACCTACAAACTTTCTAAGGGACTTACAGAAGAAAAAAATTATGGTATTGTGTGTAGAAATTATACCTATACATTGAAACACTACGTATTCTTCTAAGACAAACTTTTATTTCCCCTTTACTTGGCTATCAATCAAAACAACTTCCCCTCTTGTTCTTTTGAGTGCTTATATTGTCTTAGACTGTATTTCCTGTGTCCAACTCATATTATACATATATTATTCTTACTTTTAAACTTATTTGAACCAGTAACTATGTAGAAATATGACACATGAAGGCCCTAGAAATATTAGTTTCTGTCCTTAGAAAAATGTAATTTAGTTTATATTTGCATGTTATACAATGAATTGAAAATTATATATTTCCTACACATGCTTTCAGTAGCAGAGTTCTTCGTCTGTTTTCTCAGGTTCAGCGTACTTAATAATTAAATCTAAAATCTTAAAAGATAATGTATTACTAAACCATATGATGTTCTGAAACTTGATTAGATACATTCTATAGAAATCATTAAATTTTACAGATTCAGAGAATTTTCAATTGATCTGTACATAAAAGTTCAGAAAATTATTTTAGCTATGGTTATGACCCTTTGAGGGAAAGAAAAATATCTTTGCTTGCTATTTGAAAAGGGAAATCAACTGGATAACTTATTTGTATCGGATGTTTAATCTTTATAAGCTTCAATTTCATTTTCTATGAAATGGGGATAATTTTCCATATATGTAGAGTTGTGAAGATTCAATGAATTATCAAATGTGAACTGCCTAGCATAGTGCCTAGCAATTAATAACTTCTCAATAAATGTTGATATTGCTTCTATTGCTTCTAAAGAAATAAGTACAGTAAACTCTTGGCACATAGTAGAGAGCCTATATGGCATTTATTCAATAAAATTAAGTTCTGAAAACATGAAAATATAGTTAATACTTTTAATTTGCATAAGGAGTAGTCACCTACCATTACACCTTCTGAGAAATTCCTGTCTCATTGATATGCTAGGTAGATGAACATTCAGCTGTATTGTTAGCTCTGTAACTAGATGTTCTCCTCTGCAAAACTCATGTATCCTTTGACCTTCTATTAACCAACTGTATTTCTAATTGGAAGTTCAATGCTATTATTTTCTAATTACTTCTTTTTTTTCCTGCAATCTCAGAGGTATGTTGAGAGGTAATTGATATTCTAATTTGCCTTACATATTTTGGAGAATTAATTAAATCTAATAATTGGTCAGTTGTCGTCTAGAACTTTGGAAAACTTAATTTTGAGGATTGAGTTCTATATGCCTATACAAGGGAAGCTTCTCTGTGAAGAAAAAATTAATACTAGTTAAAACAAACATAAAAATACCGGCAATAATAATATTGAATTCCATTTTATTTTGATAATTTTAGGATTAAAAGCTGCAGAGGTGTCATCACTTCCACCATCGATTGTCTTGGATGCCAAAGAAATCACAACTCAAATTACGAGACAAATTCTAGTAAGAAACTTTTTAGCAATAAGAATTATTTGTTCTGAGTTACAATGGGGCAAGGAAAAACTACATTAATATATAGAAAAATTTTCTTTTTAATTATTTGTTTTTCAAATTAAAGCAAATACTTTTAGTATACATTTTCATTATGGCTTTTGATCTAAATATATAATAATATTAATAATTAAAATATTTAAAATAAAAAACAATTTCTAAGCAAAGAAAATCCATATTACTTCTTAAAACATTTTTGGTTTGGCCTATTATAACCTTTCCCAGCAAATCAGCTAATAAGACAGGAGAAAAAAGTTAAACAGTTCACTTCCTACAATAATTATTGCTATACTAACTTTATGATGAGAAAATATACCTATTGAAAGTGAACATTAAAAAGAAAAAGAACTATGTACAACATTTGTATATCTTTTTTTATAGTTTTCAAAGCTCTTCCATCCATTATGAAATGTAAGCCTTATAACTCTTCATGAGGTAGTTGTCTTTCTAGTAAAAGATAAAAAATTGTAAAAAATTTTACTCTCATTTTACAGCTTCACAGAGATTAAGTGATTTGCTAGGAAGTAGTTGGTTCACATCTGTTGACTCAAAATTTGAAAGTTTTTAAAAAATCAGCTTGCTTTATAGTGTTTTAAAAATTTAATGTGTTCAGTGAACTGAGGTAGGTGCAGTGTGATATTTGCTTTAATAACAGTTTTCTACATGTTTCACTCTTTCTTACCTGCCTTCCATTTATATTATATTCCTTCTTCCTTTTAGTTCCTGGAGTGTCTCTGTGACTTCACTTGCCTAATTACCTATTCCCTTCATCAGAAATTTTGACAGTGCTCTAGTTCTGAAGAATCTGTCATTAGCCAATTCTTCAGATTTCATGTTGCCAGATTCCAACTATGGACCACTTCTCCGCTAGCCTTCTAGACATTGGCTTTTCTAATCATGTTTAAAAAATATTCAAAACTAATTTTATCTACTGCACATTCATATATTCTAACTATAGTTGAATATTTTACTAGATAATTGGTGAGTTCTTTCTTTTTTAAATTGATGTATAAGAGTTGTATGTATTTTGAGGGTATGCATGATATTTTGATTTTGCATACAAAGTGTAATGATCAAATCAGGAAAATTGGGATATCCATCAACTGACATCTAGTTCTATCCATGTTGCTGCAAATGACAGGATTTTATTCCTTTTTTGGCTGAATAATATTCCATTGTGTATATGTACCACATTTTCTTTATCTATTCATCCGTTGATGGACACTTAGTTTGATTCCATACCTTGGCTATTGTGAATAGTGCTGCAATAAACATGGGAGTGCAGATATGTCTTAAATATACTGATTTATTTTATTTTGGATCATATGGTAGTTCTCTTTTTAGTTTTTGAGGAACTTCCATACTGTTTTCCACAATGGCTGTACTAATTTGCCTTCCCCTTTCTCCACATCCTCACTAGCATGTTTTTTGTTCGTTTGTTTTGTTTTGTTTTTGTCTTTTTAATAAAAGCTATTTTAACTGGGTGAGATGATATGTCACTGAGATTTGATTTGTATTTTCCTGATGATTAGTGATGTGGAGCATTTTTTCATATACCTGTCGGCCATTTGTATGTCTTCTTTTGAGAAATATCTATTCAGATCTTTGCCCATTTTTTAATTGGATTTTTTTTGCTATTGAGTTGTTTCATTCCTTATATATTCTGGTTATAATCCCTTGTTATGTGGACAGTTTGCAAATATTTTCTTCCATTCTGTAGGTTGTCTCTTCATTCTCTTGATAGTTTGCTGTGCAGAAGCTTTTTAGCTTGATGTAATCCAATTTGTTTCTTTTTGCTTTTGTTGCCTGTGCTTTTGAGGTCTTACCCAGAATGACTTTACCCAGTTTCATAGTTTCAGGTCTTACATTTAAATCTTTAATCGATTTTGACTTTATTTTTGTATATGGTGAGAGCTAGGGTCTAGCTTCATTCTTTTGGCATATGATTATCCAGTTTTCCCAGCACCATTTATTGAAGAGACTGTCCTTTCCCCAGTTTATGTTCTTGGCACTTTTGTTGAAAAATGAGTTGACTGTAAATGTGTGCGTTTCTTTCTGGACTCTCTATTCTATTCCATTGGTCTATTTGTCTGTTTTTATGCCAGTATATACTGTTTTGGTTACTATGGCTTTATAGTCTATTTTTAAGTCAGGTAGTATGGTGCCTCCAGCTTTATTATTTTTGCTCAGGATTGCTTTGACTATTTCAGGTCTTTTGTGGTTCCATATGAGTTTTAGGGGTTTTTTTTCTATTTCTGTGAAAAATGTCATTGGTATTTTGATAGGGATTGCATGGAATCTGTAGATCACTTTGGGTAGTATTGACATTTTAGCAATATTTATTTTTCTAATCCATTAACAAGGGATATCTTTTTTGTGTCCTCTTCAATTTCTTTTGTCCACGTTTTATAGTTTTCTTTGTAAAGATCTTGTACTTCTTTGGTTAAATTTATTCCTAGGCATTTTATATTTTTTGTAGCTATTATAAATGAATTTGCTTTCTATACTTTTTTTTAAGTTTTTTCACTGTTGATATATATAAATGTCACTGATTTTTGTATGTTGATTTGATATGCTGAAACTGTACCCTATTTATTTACCAGCTTTAACAGTTTTTTGGTGGAATCTTTAGGTTTTTTAGATATAATATCAGATCATCTGAAAAAAACAGTAATTTGACTTCTTCCTTTCCAACTTGGATGCCCTTTGTTTCTTTCTCTTGCCTAATTGCTCTGGCTAGGACTTCCACTACTATGTTGAATTCAACTGGTGAAAGTGGGCATCCTTGTTTTCTTCAAATTTTAGAGGCTTTCCATTTTTCCCCACTCACTATGATGCTAGCTGTGGGTTTGTTATAGATAGCCATTATTGGTTTTTTTGTTGTTTTTTTTTTGAGACAGAGTCTCGCTTTGTTGCCCAGGCTAGAGTGAGTGCCGTGATGTCAGCCTAGCTCACAGCAACCTCAAACTCCTGGGCTCAAGCAATCCTTCTGCCTCAGCCTCCCGAGTAGCTGGGACTACA
>NW_012153062.1:22852710-22853010 GCF_000956105.1 Propithecus coquereli | reverse complement strand
ACAGTTTGTTAAGAGTTACTTTTATGAAGAGATTTTAAATTTATATATTTAGTTGTCCAGCTAATTTCTTTCTATTTTTTTTAGTAGAGACGGAGTCTCGCTCTTGCTCAGGCTGGTCTCTAATTCCTGAGGTCAAACCATCCTCCCACCTCAGCCTCCCAGAGTGCTAGGATTACAGGCGTGAGCCACCGCGCCCGGCCCACCGTTATTGTTTTGAGGAATGTTCCTTTTATATACAGTTTGTTAAGAGTTACTTTTATGAAGAGATTTTAAATTTTGACAAATACTTTTTCAGCATCT
>NW_012153062.1:22846788-22851120 GCF_000956105.1 Propithecus coquereli | reverse complement strand
TTTTTTTTTTTTAAATCTTTCCACTCTTTCGATGTAGTTGTTTATTATAAACATCCCTCTTAGTATTTATTTTAATGTATCCCAGAGATTTTGGTATACTGTATATCAATTTCTATTTGTTTCAAGAAACCTTTAAATTTTCTTCTTAATTTCTTCATGACCCATTGATCACTCAGGAGCATGTTGTTTAATTTTCATGTGTGTGTATATTTTCCAAAGTTCTTCTCATTATTACTTTCTAGTTTTATTTCATTGTGGTCAGAAAAAAATAAGTAAGATTTTGACTTTTTTGAATTTGTTAAGACTTCTTTTGTGGTCTAACATATGGTCTATCCTAGAGAATATTCCATGTGCTGATGAGAAGAATGCATATTCTTCAAGCAGTTGAATGAAATGTTCTGTAAATGTCATTTAGATCCATTTGGTCTAGAGCGTAGTTTAACTCCAGTGTTTCTTTATTGTTTTCCTGTCTGGATGATCTGTCTATTACTGAAAGGGGTGTGTTGAAGACCCCTATTATTATTGTATTGTAATCTCTCTCTCTCTTTAGATCTATCAATGTTTGCTTTATATATTTGGATGCTCCAGTGGTGGGTGCGTATTTATTTACAATTGTTATATCCTCTTGGTGAATTGACCCCTTTCTCACTATATAGTGACCTTCTTTGTTTCTTTTCACAGTCTTTAACTTAAAAGTCTATTTCATCTTATATAAGTATAGCTACTTCTGCTCTTTTTTGGTTTTCATTTGCCTGGAATATCTTTTTCCATCCCTTCACTTTCATTCTAAGTGTATCTTTATAACGGAAGTGAGTTTCTTGTAAGTAGCATATAGTTGATTTTTTAAAAAAAATCCATTCGGCACTCTGTGTCTTTTAGTTAGAGAAGTTAGTCCACTTACATTCACTGTTATTACTGATCGATAATGACTTACTGCTTCCATTTTGGTACTTGTTTTTAGTTGCTTTATAAATTATCTCATCGTTTCTGACTGTCTTTCTTTGTGGTTAAGTGATTTTCTCTGGTAGTATGCTTCAATTCATTGCTTTTTATTTTTAGTGTATCTGTTATATGTTTTTGCTTTATGGTTACCATGAGATTTACAAAAAACATCTTACAGCTATAACAACTTATTTTAAACAGATGACAACTTAACTTTGATTGAAGAGAAGAAACAAAAAACTCAAAAAAAACTACACTTTAACTCCATCTCCCTCCCCCACTTTTTTACTTTTTTGGTCTTAATTTGCATCTTTTTATATTTCCTCTCTCTTAACAGGTACCCATGGTTATTATTTTTGATAAATTTGTCTCTTAATCTTCATATTATTAGGTTGGTGCAAAAGTAATTGTGGTTTTAGCATTGTTGAAATTTGCTGTTTGATATTGGAATACATTCTTAAATGTGGTTATGTAATACATCATTTTAATGCACATTTCTTGCTTTATGATTTTTTGTCAGTGACTTATTACTTGCTGTTTATTTTATATTTATTTTAGACTATGGAAATGATGAAATTTGAGCTATTTTCTTATTTGAGTTCAAAATGGGTCATAAAGCAGTAGAAACAACTTGCAACATCAAAAACACATTTGGCCCAGGAACTGCTAATGAATGTACAGTGCAGTGGTGGTTCAAGAAGTTTTGCAAAGGAGATGAGAGCCTTGAAGATGAGGAGCACAGTGGCAGGCCATCAGAAGTTGACAGTGACCAATTGACAGCAATCATCAAAGCTGATCCTCTTACAACTACAAGAGAAGTTGCCAAAGAACTCAACATCGACCATTCTACTGTCGGCTGTTCTACATTTGAAGCAAATTGGAATGGTGAAAAAGCTTGATACATGGGTGCCTCATGAGCTGACCGAAAATCAAAAAAATCATAGTTTTGAAGTGTCATTTTCTCTCATTGTACACAACAGTGAACAATTTCTTGATCGGATTGTGATGTCCCATGAAAAGTGGATTTTATGTGACGAACAGCTCAGTAGTTGGACTAAGAAGAAGCTCCAAAGCACTTCCCAAAGCCAAACTTGCACCAAAAAAAGGTCACGATCACTGTTTGGTGGTCTGCTGCTGGTCTGATATCCTACAGCTTTTTGAATCCCGGTGAAAACATTACATCTGAGAAGTATGCTCAGCAAATCGATGAGATGCGCTGAAGACTGCAATGCCTGCGCCCGGCATTGGTCAACAGAAAGATCCCCCAATATTTTCTCCACAACAATGCCCTACCGCACGTCGCACAACTAATGCTTCAACAGTTGAACAAATTGGGCTATGAAGTATTGCCTCATTCACCATATTCACCTGACCTCTTGCCAACCTCTTCAAGCATCTTGACAACTTTTTGCAGGGAAAAGGCTTCTGCAACCAGCAGGACGCAGAAAATGCTTTCCAAGAGTTCGCCGAATCCTGAAGCACGGATTTTTATGCTACAGGAATAAACAAACTTATTTCTCATTGGCAAAAAATGTGTCCAAAACCGCAATTACTTTTGCACCAAACTAATAGAACCATGAGTGGTTTATGTACCACAATTATAGAATTAAATTTGTCTGTGTACTTTTACTAGTGAGTTTTATACCTTTAAATGTTTTCTTTTTGCACATTAGCATCCTTTTCTTTCAGACTGAAGAATTCCCTTTACCATTTCCTGTGAGAGGGGTCTAGTAGTGATTAATTCCCTCAGCTTTTGTTTATTTGGGAAAGACTTTATCTCTTCTTCATGTTTGAAGGAATGTTTTGCTGGGTGCAGTATTCTCAGCAGTTTTCTTCTTCAGCACTTTGAATATATCGTCCCACTCCCTGTTGGTCTGTATGTTTTTCACTGAGAAGTCTGTTGCCAGATGAATCAGAGCTCCTTTGTATGTTCTTTGCTTCTTTTCTCTTGCTGCTTCTAGGATCTTCTGTTTGTTTTTGACTTTTGAGAGTTTGATTATTATATACCTTGGGGTAGTCTTATTTGGGTTGACTTTGTTTGGTGTTCTGTGGCCTCTTGTACCTGGATAGTTATATTTTTTTCCAGGTTTGGAAAGTTTTCTGTTATTATTTCTTAGAATAAGCTTTCTATTCCTTGCTTTTCTCAACTCTCTCTTGAATATCAGTGACTCTTAGATTTTATCTTTTGAAGTTATTCTCTATATCTTACAGGCTTTCTTCATTCCTTCCTTATTTTATTTCTCCTCTGATTATATTTTTCAATAACCTCTCCTTAAGCTCCTTAAGCTCACTGATTCTTTCTTCTGTGTCATCCATTCTATTGTTGAGAGCCTCTAATGCATTTTTGAATTCAACAAATGTATGTCATTTTTCAGTTCCAGGATTTCTGTTTGATATGTTTAATTATTTTAATCTTTTTGTTAAATATCTATGATAAATTTCTGAATTTCTTTCTTGTGCTATCTTGGAGTTAGTCGAGTTTTCTTAGAACTGCTATTTTGAATTCTTGATTTGAAAACTCATACATTGCTCATTAGTGTAAATCACTGACTTGCTTTGTCCATTTGGGGAGATCATGGTTTCCTGGTTGTTGTTTCCTCATTGAAGAAGTAGTTTTTTCTTTTAGTCTTCACTGTCTTTTTTAGTCTTTCTAGGGTATATTTGCTTAGAGGTTCTTTGCAGTTAGTTGCCTGCGATTCCCCTTAATCCTAGATCACTGCCTCATTTTGAACACTAGATGGCACCTTAAGCCCAGATTTGCCTCAGCTAGGGCAAACACTGGAGCACTGCCTATCCCGGAATGGATTCCGAGGTCCCAAAAGCGATATCCAGCTGTGTGGGAAGGCTGGTTAGGGGTTTGTGCCCAGAAGACCTGTGAAGTATGCCTCCTACAGTATAGTGCTGCCGAACAGCCACTCTGATTTGACATCTCCTTTGACTGAGAAAAAGAGCAGAGTTTTGCAGGCTGGGGTTTGTAGTACCACCTATCCTCTTTGTCTTTAGCTGGGTTTTTCTCTTTTCTGGTACTTGTGATGCTTCCTGTGGGTTGAGGCAGGAGCAGTTTTCCTACAATGGAACCCGGGATGGTGGGGAAGCTGGCTTTCTGCCTCAATTTCACTTTTTTCCAGTGTAGAAACCACGAGACTGGGAGGAATTTTCCGCACATAGTGCCTGGTAGACTGGGGGAGAGGCATCACAGAATAAAGTTACCCTTATTGTCTTCTCAGAATTTTTCACTTCTCTCTGGCACTAGGGATTATCTCAGCCTCTGATTTGTATTCTGGGATATTGCTGGTGATAATCTTGGCACTGGATATTTGTTTTTAGTTTTCTGTGGGGAAGGTCAAGCCAGATTGCTTCTACTCTCCATTTTGGTTATGTCTATAATTG
>NW_012153062.1:22841985-22845598 GCF_000956105.1 Propithecus coquereli | reverse complement strand
CTCAGGCTGGTCTCGAACTCCTGAGCTCAAACGATCCGCCCGCCTCGGCCTCCCAGAGTGCTAGGATTACAGGTGTGAGCCACCGCGCCCGGTCTCCATCTCTTCACTTTTAAGTCTCCCAGTGACCCACCAAAGTCATCCATGGATCCTTCCTCTTAATCATCTCTCATTAGGACTATGCAGTAAGTTCTCCCTCTTTTCCAGTCCATCCTACACACTTTTACCAGATTGTTTCCTAATGCATAGTTCTTAGCAGAACTCAGAAACTTTCAGTTGTTCTTACCAAATAAAAGTTAAACTCCTTAGTCTAGTGTTAAAACTCTTCTGTAGTTATTTCTTCAAATATATTTTAGGATTACCTGCATTAGGATCATCTGATTTCCTTAAAAAAAGAATCACCTGAGGTACCTGACGTACTGGGTACCATCCTAGAATTTTAAGGGTCTACTCTGGCTCAGAAATTTGCATTCTAGGCAGTCTTTATATGATTCTAAAGTTTATTAACTTCTGTATGATCTCCCTTTGTTTGTTATACCAACCTTACATGACATCACTCAGTTTCACAGAATCAACATTTCTGCCACATTGAATTACTTGTCATTTTATCATTTTTACCTCATTGTGTACCATGGTTTCTAATGTGCCTGCTCTAGCTGTTTCCTCTATATGAAATACCCTCCCTTCTTGGCTCTTCTATCCATCAAGATTCATTTCAAATACTTCATCCTATTTAAGCATTTCTTGACCTGAGCTGGAAGTGAGTTTTCCTTCCTCTGAGCATGATTATGCTTTCTTATGAGACTTTTCATAATTACCATAATAAGTTGCTTATAAATCATCCTTTTTTACTGTAAGACTGTAAGCTTCTTGAGTTCTGTTATCATATCAGGTATACATTTTTAGATTTTCCATGGGTATATAAACATAAGCTTTGAGGCCTAAAACATAGATGGTATTAGATATTCAATAACTGTTGTTTAAATAATAGACTAATTGGCAATTGATCAATGTATCAAATAGGTAGATGGGTATATATGATAATCTTATTCTACCTCATAGAATCTTAGTCATTTTTTCTGCAGTTAAAGTAGAACAATATCTGGAATTCCTTACTATTGAGAAAGAGTTGAAGGGATTGTATTTCTGGGAAACTCATGAAGACTTTCCATAAACAGTTAAGATTGAAAATCCTAATTCCTCTGTCTAGCTCACACGAAGAAGTAAAATAAGAATTTCCCAACTATATTCCCAACCCTGAAGTACTAATCAAGGTCTGAATATCTAAAGGCCTTCCACATTCCCATTTTATTTATTTATTTTTTATTTAAATAGATTGGGGAGAGGATACAAGTGGTTTTTTTGTTACATGGATGAATTACATAGTGGAGAAGTCTAGGCTTTTAATATACACATTACCTGAATACTGTACATTGTAAACAATAGGTAATTTTTCATATCACACACTCCCCTCCCATGCTCCCCCTTCTGACTCTCCAGTGTCCATTAAGTCACTCTGTATGACCATCTATACTCTAGTGTAGCTCCCACTTATAAGTGAGAACATGCAGTATTTGGGTTTTTGTTCCTGAGTTACTTCAGTTAGAATAGTGGCCTCCAGTTCCATCCAAGTTGCTGCAAAAGGCCTTTCATTCTTTTTGATGACTGCGTAGTACTCCATGGTATACACATGTACACATCCACATATGTGTATGCCATATTTCTTTATTCACTCATCACTTGGTGGACATTTAGGTTGGTTCCATATTGTTGCAATTGTGAATTGTGCTATGATAAACATACTGGTGCAAGTGTCTTTTTTATAAAATGACTTCTTTTGGCCGGGCACGGTGGCTCACGCCTGTAATCCTAACACTCTGGGAGGCCGAGGCGGGTGGATTGCTCAAGGTCAGAAGTTTGAGACCAGCCTGAGCAAGAGCGAGACCCCGTCTCTACTAAAAAATAGAAAGAAATGATCTGGACAACTAAAAATATGTATATATAAAAAAATTAGCCAGCCATGGTGGCGCATGCCTGTAGTCCCAGCTACTTGGGAGGCTGAGGCAGAAGGATCACTTGAGCCCAGGAGTCTGAGGTTGCTGTGAGCTAGGCTGATGCCACGGCACTCTAGCCCGGGCAACACAGAAGACTCTGTCTCAAAAAAAAAAAATAAAATAAAATGACTTCTTTTCCTTGGGGTAGATACCCAGTAGTGGGATTGCTATATCAAATGGTAGATCTACTTTTAGTTCTTTGAGAAATCTCCATTCTGTTTCCAATAGAGGCTATACTAATTTATATTCCCACAGTGTACAGGCATTCCCTTTTCAACACATCCTTGTACCAGCATCTATTGTTTTCTGACTTTTAATAATCGTCATTCTGACAGGAGTAAGGTGGTATCTCATGGTTTTAATTTTCATTTCCCTGACGATTGAGCATTTTTCCATATGTTCATTGGCTATTTGTATATCTTCTTCTGAAAATTTCTGTTTATGTCTTCTGCCCACTTTTTATGAGACTGATGCGCTGCCTACTGCGCTAAGGAGGCAGGTTCTGCCCACTTTTTAGAAGGGTTATTTGTTTTTCTTTTGCTGATTTGTTTGAGTTCCTCATAGATTCTGGGTGTTAGGCATGTATCAGTTGTATAGCTTGCAAGTATATTCTCCCATTCTGTAGGTTGTCTATTCACTCTGTTTGATTATGTCATTCGCGGGCAGAAGCTTTTTAATTTAATTAAGGCCCATTTATTTATTTTTATTTTTGTTGTATTTGCTTTTGGGATCTTAGTCATAAATTCTTTACCTAGACCAATGTTGAGGATAGTTTTTTCTAGGATTTCTTCTGATAGTTTTATGGTTTCAGGTCTTACATTTAAATCTTTAATCTATCTCATTAATTTTGGTATATGGTAGAGATAGGGATCCAGTTTAATTCTTCTGCATGTTGCTATCTAATTTTCCCAGCACCATTTATTGCACATTCTCATTTTAAATATTATTTTTTGGATATCATTAAGTATAGTTTATGAATTAAGGCATAATTTCAAATAGCTATTTGTGTTTTTTATTTTTAAAATGTAATTTACTCCTTAGGCAGTATTTTCTCTTAGCCTCCAGAAATTTACATGTGTGTACTCTCTTTAGGGGCAACCAGTTTTCTGATGACACATTCTGTCCACCAGTTTGTCTATTGCATAATTAAAGTAGGAGATAGCAGAATGGAATTCATGGGCAACATTTAAAAGTATGGTTACTGCATGACAATGAGCAGTGCTTTTTTTTCCATACCTTTAAATGAGAAAATGTTTGTAGAACCTATCTCTGGTGGATTCTCTATTACTCTTTGGCATTGTGTTGAGAAATCTGACCTATTTAGCAGAATTTTTTTCATTGAAAAATTATTTTCAAGATTATAAGGATCTGTGAAATAGTAGTAAATACTCATGAGACATTTTATTCTCCCAAATGATATTTCTTTATTTATTCTGTTATATTCTTTGCTAGGTGGATGGAGCTCACTTATCCAAAGAAATCAGTTGACTCTTGAGTTCCATATTTCTATGGGAGGAGTAGAATATTGCCAAAGCATGACTAAAATAAAAATTAAAGTATTC
>NW_012153062.1:22825833-22831163 GCF_000956105.1 Propithecus coquereli | reverse complement strand
AATTCTTTAGCTAGCAGTGATGTTTTATTTCTCTTTTTCCTAAATTATTTTTTTTAGCTTCTTTTAGCTTACCCTCTCTGATAGCACATTTCTGAATCTGTCCCTTCAAGTGAAAGTTTTAGAGTAGGTCTTAGTTTTAGAAAGCCATAAAGTAAATCTAATTCAATAAATATTGACAATGGACAAGGCAACATATTAGGTGTTAGGAGTACAAAAGATAGGCTATCCGACTTTGAAAACCTCAGGCGTAGTAAAGAAAAAAACACATATGTTAGGACTGAAACACCATGTAATAAGTAAAATAATAGAGGAATGTATTAAGGTAATGGCACAAAGAATGTATAATTTTTGTGGGTCAAATGGAGTTTAAAGGATAAAATATGTCAGGTGTTTAGGAAGGAAAAGCCATCTTAGATAGAAGGATCAGCATATGTATAAGGAAAGAGATGTGGAACAGTAAGCAGTTTGGTTTAGCTGGAGGATAGAGTGCATATGAGAGAGTGACAAAAGGGTGAAGCATGCTGCTTTATATCAATTTCTCTTATAAATCACTGTAGAGTTTTAAGCTGTGTTTGTTGTTGGGGACGTGAGGAAGAGTGGTGGTGGTGGTGGTGGTGGTATAACATGATTATTGATAGATTTGCATTGTAATAAGATCATCCATGTGTAGCTTGAATAATGCTGAGATTGAGATGGGTGGTTGAAACCACAGTCAAGGAGACCAAATAGCTTAAGAAACTATTTCAGTAGAGTTGATGAGGGTTAAAGGTAGAAACGATGAAAATGGGACAAATGTGAGTGGGAGGAGAGAAGAGTGGAGTGGGTAGAATGGCTTGTCAGGGAAAGAAGACATTGATTTGAAAGATATTAGGGAGATTTATTGACTGATTAACTAGATTTAGTGACTGACCTAATATTTTAGTGAGGGGAAGGTGTTATGAGTTGAATTTTGTCCCCTGCAAAAAGATCCGTCCAAGTCCTAACCCTCAATACCTCAGAATGTGACCTTGTTTGGAAATAGGATCGTTGCTAGTGTAATTGGATAGGATGAGGTCATATTGGAGTAGGGTGGGCCCCTAATCCAATATGACAGTTGTCTTTATAAAAAGATGCCTTTTCATTTGGGAATTCCCTGTGGGAATGCCATATGAAAAGGAAATATTGGAGTGATGCATCTACAAAGCCAAGGAACACCAGAGATTGCTGGAATACCACTAAATGCTGGAAAGAGGTAAGGAAGGATTCTCTTATAGGTTTCAGAGGGAGCAGAGTCCTAGTGACACCTTGATTTTGGACTTTCAGTTTCCAGAACTATGAGACAAGAACTTTCTGTTGTTTTAAGCCACCCAGTTTGTGGAACTTTGTTATGGCAACTCTAGGAAACTAACGCAGAAAGGAAGAGTTCAAGATGATTCTGGATGGTGATGCCATCAGTCATGTTAAGAAATATGGAAATACTTAGAATTCCAGTAGGAAGAAGTCCCTGAAACTTAGATGCTGCTTATTGCCCACCCTCTAGGACAGGTATGAACCATGTTCAGTAAAAGAGATGATTGCACCAAATTCATTAAGCTTTCTTACAGTTGAAGATATAAGAAAAGGATAGAAGAAAAGGATAATTGTAAAAAGATTTGCTGAAGTATTTGCCCAGACAGATCATTTCATCTGGGTCAGCAATCTAATCTTTCTTTATGTGCTAGAGCTAGACTAAAGTAGCTTTTGGGTTTTCCTCATATTAACACGTATTTTCAACTAAAATATCTGACTGCCTTATATGTTACTAGTGAAAGTAAATACTCAAATGTTAATACACTGTGTATAGTATCAAATTCCTTTGTATTTATGAACTTAAAAATATGCTGAGTTATAATAAAATGTATTTTAATTCAGTGTGTAAATAAACATTTCTATAATTCAATCTGTAATGTATTTGTTTTTCACTTAAAGTGGAAGGAAAGAAAAAATAAGTAATCTAGTTATATTGCTCCATGTCTTTGCTACTTTGCTACTTTTGCTGCTTTGCATTCTGTTCTTTAGAAACTACAATAATATTCACACAGTTACCCTGTTACTATAGGACCAGGATGAACACTCTTTTCCTATGAACTGTCAAAATTGTGATAGTCCCCAGATTGCAAGCGAGTGGTGGAAACTGCTATTGTCTGCCATGATTTACTACGACCAGTTCTAAAATATACAGTGATGAGGTGGTAACAGATCCTCATTGTCAAGAGATATTAAGAGTCTGAGATTTTCACCCTAATTGCAAACTAGCAGTTTAGCCTACCACAGTTTTTGCTGTCAGAAGACAAGAGACTCCTGGGTTGGAAACAAAGGACTTTATTACTGCACAGCAAACAGCATGAGCTTCATGCTTGTGTTTGTTTCACTTACACCCACCCCAAAGACGTGCAGTGGTCCAAGGAGATGGGCACACAGTGGATTTGTGTCACAGCTGAGGATCTCTAAGCTTGAGAAATTCCAATCTTTTATAATGAGCTTCAAGCAAACCAGCTCAACGTTTTCCCTGGAGGAAGATACTACCTTTATTATACTAGACAGTAAGCAGACTTGCTCTCTGCTCCAGAGGGAGACACGATGTCTGTCTTCCACGGCTGCTCACTATACAAACATCCTTGAAAAGCTAGTCCATAATGAATGGAAGTTAGTGCCTCGGCTCCTAAGACAGGCAGTGACATGAGAGATCCATGGAGAACTGTCTTATAATTCTCATCTTTGTGTTGCAAGCTAGACCACATAGATACAGAGAGAAAAGTCAGGTACCCTAGGTATTTAAAAAGAGAAGAGCTAAAACATTGTCTTCCAGTAAATTCTATTTTTTTAAGTTAAGTTTCTTTGTAACCAAAGAACGTACAGATTTAACTGATAACGTTTTCATTTTGATGCATTGTTGGATCAAAATAGTTCTTTTCTCTTTGTATCAAAATGCATACAGTATGTGCTGGGTGCAGTGGCAGGTGCCTGTAGACCCAGTTACTTGGGAGGCTGAGGTGAGAGGATTGCTTGAGCGCAGGAGTTTGAGACCAGCCCTGGGCAACATGGTGAGACCTCATCTAAAAACAAATGTATATAATTTATTCCACTGTATAGAAGGCAGAGTCACATATTGATTAAAAAATGATCTATTTGAGATGTCATATTAAAATATATTTTCTAAATGAATGTTCAGTGCAATAAAAACTTACATGAAGTTAATCGTTTATTAACTTCTAAGTCATACATTGGTAAGCATCCTTAAGGAACTTAGGATAAAGATGTGTATTAATCAGCTTTCTAAATTCAGGTAGTTCTGCAGACGAACAGGAATTAAAAGTGAAAATATTCCATTTGGGAGCATATTGTTGGTTAATAGTTGAGTCCTGATGGTTATTCTGCAAAGATGTATCAGTTCACATGGATCTTTGTATCTTGTTGAAGGAATGTAATCCAACCAATTTGAAATAATTGGACGTCTTCCTAAACTCAGCTGTGTCTGAAGAAAAGGGAAATATTTTAACTTTTGTAATGTTTTGTAATTTGTAATAAATACAAAGTATTAACACTTTTATTTTTTATTTAAATTAATAAAATAGATCTTAAATTTATATAACACTTATAACTTTTTTTCCAAAGAATTTTCACCTGAGGCAGGTATTTTATTCCCACTTTATTCCCACAATGATAAAGTTTAAATAATGTATCTAAAGACACAAGGCAAAATTTTTCTACAATTATATGTCTGAACAAGTTTTAATTTTAGATGGGTTGTACTTATATTTTATGCGCTTCTCCATTTAGTTACTGTCAACTTGACCATATACTGGAATTATCTGGGAGATTATAAAAAATACCAATGCTCAGGCCGTATTCCAGAATTCTGATTCATTTGTTCTGGGATTGGACACAGACCATAAATACTGAAAGTTCCCCAAGTGATTCCAGCCATTGTAGAGTAAAACAATACACAAAAAGACCTGACTGGCGGCCAGTCCAAATGAAAAGATGTCTTTTAAATGTTTAGGAAGATATGTCTTTAAAGATGTAATTTTAGCAGACAAATGTCAATAGGTTGACGTAGGAGGAAAAGACATTGTGTATTACAGAGATATTTCCCCAGTAGAACCCATACTCCACAGGCTACATGACACTTTTGCTTATGTACTTATTACATATATAATTTATTTATTATTTAGTCAATCATCAACTATTTAAAGAATAATATATGCTTAGTATTAGGCTGGGTGCTTGGGGATAATTGCTAGGCTATGCAAAATAGACACATTCTTTGTACTCAGAAGAGTCATGATGTGGAGGTAGAAATATCTAAACATAAATTTACAATAAAATATATGTGTGATGATAGAGAAGACTACTGGGAAGTGTGGAAATGCAAAACAGGGGCATTTAAAATGTTCTTTAAGCAATTTTAATGGTATTCTTCATCTTCTTGCTCAATGCTACTTTAGCTTATTAAACTGCAATTGATTTAAAACCCAGCTATAAATTCTTTGCCACTCAGGCAGGTGATTTTGGTCAACTTACTCTATCCTAGTACTCATCTACTGGGGTTATACCTCAGGAATAGCAATCATGGAACTGGTTGAGAATTGGTATGTTCTGTAATAATTGTGCAGGACTAACACTGGGCAAGGACAAGCAAATTTCTGAAGATGCAAACAGTTTTAATTATTTTTTGTTTTAAAAATGGGCTACCAAAATAATTTGACCAATTTACTTTCCTTACAGTTGGCCCAGGCATTGATATTCATTGTTGAGGCATTAAAGGAAAAAAACCCCAGCAGAGTTATATCTCTTATGAGTTTATTTCGAAAGTCGTACCTTTAAAGATTAGGGGAACTGCTGGATTCCTTGGTAATTTGACTTGTTTAAATTTATAGGGGTAGCTTCCTCTCCATTAAACAGACTTATTTCTTGCTACTAATGGGCATGATAAAATTTGATGTTGAAACTTGCAATTCATTTTGAAAGGGCAAACATACCCCATATATGGTCATTTTTTTCTCTAAACTTGATTTATTCCAAAAACCTTGTCAAGGAGAAGGTCTCCACATTTCTAAGGAATAGATATTTTCAATTGAACAAATATTTTAGCCTTTATTTATATTTTTATAATGCTTAAAATTGCTATGGGATTTTGAATGGAAAAGCCTGTTTCTTGGTATTGATTATATTTGTGGGGAGAAATTTAACCCTCATTTTGAAATATTCTATTGGAAAGGAGGTATGTTAAATTTTTAACTGATTTTTGTTTTTAAGAGACATAGAAATCTTAATAAACACAGCTCATTATGTAATTAGGATGTAATAAT
>NW_012153062.1:22820512-22825783 GCF_000956105.1 Propithecus coquereli | reverse complement strand
CTGTGTACCTGCTAGCCACTAGGCTTGTTCAAACTGCCCGAAACTCTCGATTGGATCCAGACAGTTTACGAACATATTTAAGTAATCTCAAGAAGAAGTATGAAGATGATTTTCCCAGGGCTGAACAAGTTCCAGGAGAGACCGAAGAATAGTAGCAGTGCACATCTTGTACTAATGATATAATGTATGTTAATATAAGGAAGCTCCTCAGGTTATGAGACCTGCTCTCATTTTTCTCCTGAGAGCAAAAGAAAATAATATTTGTTAAATTTTATATTTTAATTGAAAATTACATTATATTAACCCCACAATTATCTATATATTCTACATGAAAAAAATTGTTATAACTTAAATGAGAACTATTTAAAGGGATGGTTTTTATGTTAGAAAAAAGTCAGTACAATGCATAACTTTTTTCTCATTTATGAAAATTTATATTATTAAGTCTTAAGTCTATTTATCCTTATAAGTTATAGCTTAAAATATTATTATAAATATCTTAGCATAAAAAAATCTTTCTTTTTAGGTCTAGAAACTTATTTGAGCTTTTCATTTACATTCTATTCTGAAGTAATAATACCCTATGACTCAACAATTTCTTAATTTTTACCTCCAAGTTCCAGCACTGGATGGTTCTGAAGTTTATTATTGGAATGATACTGGAAATTTTAAAATATTCTTTTTGACATTCATTGTAGTTCTAAAGGGTGAAAATAAATAAATAGATATGTAGTAATGCAGAGAGTACTTCTAGAAGGGAGAAGGGGAAGCATCGTCATAAGGCTTTCAGTTTTCCAAGTGACCGGGAGTCTTATTTTCTACTCACTTCTTCCTTTTTTCCAATTTTAATTTTGGCTATCTTTATTGGGTGAGTAAAAGGCAGGAGAAGGGTAATATTGGTTTGTTTATTTGCCTAAGTTATTGGTTCACTAGGGACTATTTTAAAGAACTTGTTCCACAGGCATGTGGTTTACACCACCATTTTAGGGTTTACCCAAAGGTCATTCTTGTTTTTGTGAATGGGCAAAAGAGAAGGGAAGACCACCAGTTGTTCGTAACTGGAAACGTCTTATTTCTACACTTCCATCTCAATAGATGACTTATGGACATAGTCTCTGCCCAAAGTCCTAACACAGGAAAGCTATTCTTTTCTGGGCAGCCAAGTGTCTGGAATTCAAGGTATACATTTGAACCATTTATTCAGTAAGCTACAGCATTCATAATAATTTGACTCCACCAAATTATTTACAGACTGGTTAGAACCATATTTTTTGTAAATAATTGCATATTATATTTTACATTTAATGTTAATATTTGTTGACTTTATTAAACCCTTCCTTAGCATTCTAATATTAGTAGCCAAATATATTGAAAAAGTTATAATATAAATAGCATACATGCTTTTTTGGAAAAGTAAATGTAAAGTAATTTCAGTTTTACATTCAATATATATTAAATGTCTTGTTAGACTACTTACATTCCCTATTGTCATGTTTTAACAAAAGAGTATCACAGTATTTGTATGTGACTATTAGCCACATTTTAATTCACAGCCTTTGAAATGAACTATATTGTATGTGGTTGGTCCTAAGAGCAGTTGAGTAATTTAGGGTTGTGGCAAATTTCAAGAAGGCACTGAAGAGGAAAATAACATAGCAGATTGTTTGGGATGGCAGGAAAAAAAGGGAGGAAGCAATAAAAGATAAGAGGAGTAGGCAGTGGAAAAAAAAAAAAAGACAAGCGGAGATAGGTGCAAAATACCAAATACGTGGAATATCATTTCTTCAAATACATTTACTTCTTTTTAGATTTAACCCCAGTGTTAGATTCCATCCAGCTTTTAAGGAATGTTTCACCAATTATAGTTTTTGATGCAAAAACTGCAGCCAACTGATTAATCCCTTTTTGAAATAGATTTGGATTTATATACTGAATTAAAAATAGGTTTATATCTTCTTAAAATTAAATTACTTTTTCTTAAACCATTTTATGTATAGCAGAAACATACCAAAAAGCAAATCAAATGAAGATATAATTGTTATGCCATGGCACTATAGAACAGAGGTGCACACTAGGGAGACGATCCATTCTTCAATTTTAAGATCTATTTGCTCTACTCTTCATTTCTTCTTTGCCTTTGCCTTTCTCTAAAATTATAGATTATTATCTCATAACCCAGCCTTTCAAGATAAATGCCAATAATGTTTTAGCAAATTCCTTTAATTTCCCCGTCAAAGCCATTCTTTAGTCTTTTCTACCTTTCTCCTCACAGGATAAAATACTTCATAAGATAGTCTTTTTCAAGTTTAGGGGTAAAGTATGTGGGAGTGAAGGAGAAAGGCAGCTTATCCTTATGCCTAGGAGGTGATGCATTTATTTTCAAATTTATATTTGGTAAAATTAACTTTTTTGGTGTACAGTTTTATGAATTTTAGTATATTTATGCATTCATGTAACTAGCAAAATTAGAATACAGAACAGCTCCATCATCCCAGAAGACTACCTTGGTGCTGTCCCTTGATAGTCAAATCCTTCCCTCACCCCTGACTTTACCCCAGCAATCACAGACCTGTTTTCTTTCCCTACAGTTTTGTTTTTTCTGCAATGTACAAGTGGAAACCATATAATGTGTAACTTTTTGAGACTGACTTCTTTCACTTTGCATAATGCATTTGAGATTTTTCCATGTTGTATCTTTTAAAATTTTATTTCAAAATATTAAGAGTGTACCAATTTTTTTTACCTGGATACCTTTTATAATGCTTAAGTCAGGGCTTTTAGCGTGTCCATCACACGAATAGTGTTCATTGTACCTGATAGGTAGGTTTTTACCCCACTTCTTAATTTTCTATGACCTTTACATCTCTTTGTGCCCATGTGTGCCCATCAATTAGAGAGTACATGTGGTATTTGTTTTCCTTTCTTTCTTTTTTTTTGAGACAGAGTCTCACTCTGTTGCCTGGGTTAGAGTGCCGTGGCATCAGCCTAGCTCACAGCAATCTCAAATTCCTGGGCTCAAGCAATCCTTCTGCCTCAGCCTCCCAAGTAGCTGGGACATAGGCATGCGCCACCATGCCCAGCTAATTTTTTCTACATATATTTTTAGTTATCCAGCTAATTTCTCTCTATTTTTTTAGTAGAGACGGGGTCTCACTCTTGCTCAGGCTGGTCTGGAACTCCTGAGCTCAAAAGATCCACCCACCTTGGCCTCCCGGAGTGTTAGGATTACAGGCGTGAACCACCATGCCCGGCCATGTTTGTTTTTCTATTTCTGAGATACTTCACTTAAGATAATGTATTTTTATTGCTGACAAGTATTCCATTGTTTGTATGTGCCACAGTTTGTTATCCATTCATTCACTGAAGGACATTGGTTTCCAGTTTTCAGTGATTATGAATAAAGCTACTATAAACTTTCCTGTACAAGTTTTTGTAGTAGCATAAGTCTTCATTTATGTTAATTTTAGATAAAATGGGAGTGAAATAGCTGTGTCATATGGTAAGTGTATGTTTAACTTCAAAGAAGCTGTAAACTGTTTTCCAGAGTGGCTATAACATTTTGCATTCCCAGCAGCCGTGTACGAGAGTTCCAGTTGCTCTTCATGTTCACTAATACTTGGTATTGTCAGTTTTCTTTTTTAAATCTAGCCATTCTAGTAGGTGTATAGTGAGTAATACTTTATTCTGATAATTCTTTAGCTAGCAGTGATGTTTTATTTCTCTTTTTCCTAAATTATTTTCTTTAGCTTACCCTCTCTGATAGCACATTTCTGAATCTGTCCCTTCAAGTGAAAGTTTTAGAGTAGGTCTTAGTTTTAGAAAGCCATAAAGTAAATCTAATTCAATAAATATTGACAATGGACAAGGCAACATATTAGGTGTTAGGAGTACAAAAGATAGGCTATCCGACTTTGAAAACCTCAGGCGTAGTAAAGAAAAAAACACATATGTTAGGACTGAAACACCATGTAATAAGTAAAATAATAGAGGAATGTATTAAGGTAATGGCACAAAGAATGTATAATTTTTGTGGGTCAAATGGAGTTTAAAGGATAAAATATGTCAGGTGTTTAGGAAGGAAAAGCCATCTTAGATAGAAGGATCAGCATATGTATAAGGAAAGAGATGTGGAACAGTAAGCAGTTTGGTTTAGCTGGAGGATAGAGTGCATATGAGAGAGTGACAAAAGGGTGAAGCATGCTGCTTTATATCAATTTCTCTTATAAATCACTGTAGAGTTTTAAGCTGTGTTTGTTGTTGGGGACGTGAGGAAGAGTGGTGGTGGTGGTGGTGGTGGTATAACATGATTATTGATAGATTTGCATTGTAATAAGATCATCCATGTGTAGCTTGAATAATGCTGAGATTGAGATGGGTGGTTGAAACCACAGTCAAGGAGACCAAATAGCTTAAGAAACTATTTCAGTAGAGTTGATGAGGGTTAAAGGTAGAAACGATGAAAATGGGACAAATGTGAGTGGGAGGAGAGAAGAGTGGAGTGGGTAGAATGGCTTGTCAGGGAAAGAAGACATTGATTTGAAAGATATTAGGGAGATTTATTGACTGATTAACTAGATTTAGTGACTGACCTAATATTTTAGTGAGGGGAAGGTGTTATGAGTTGAATTTTGTCCCCTGCAAAAAGATCCGTCCAAGTCCTAACCCTCAATACCTCAGAATGTGACCTTGTTTGGAAATAGGATCGTTGCTAGTGTAATTGGATAGGATGAGGTCATATTGGAGTAGGGTGGGCCCCTAATCCAATATGACAGTTGTCTTTATAAAAAGATGCCTTTTCATTTGGGAATTCCCTGTGGGAATGCCATATGAAAAGGAAATATTGGAGTGATGCATCTACAAAGCCAAGGAACACCAGAGATTGCTGGAATACCACTAAATGCTGGAAAGAGGTAAGGAAGGATTCTCTTATAGGTTTCAGAGGGAGCAGAGTCCTAGTGACACCTTGATTTTGGACTTTCAGTTTCCAGAACTATGAGACAAGAACTTTCTGTTGTTTTAAGCCACCCAGTTTGTGGAACTTTGTTATGGCAACTCTAGGAAACTAACGCAGAAAGGAAGAGTTCAAGATGATTCTGGATGGTGATGCCATCAGTCATGTTAAGAAATATGGAAATACTTAGAATTCCAGTAGGAAGAAGTCCCTGAAACTTAGATGCTGCTTATTGCCCACCCTCTAGGACAGGTATGAACCATGTTCAGTAAAAGAGATGATTGCACCAAATTCATTAAGCTTTCTTACAGTTGAAGATA
>NW_012153062.1:22807875-22810207 GCF_000956105.1 Propithecus coquereli | reverse complement strand
GATTATTTAGATTTTGCCTGCTATTTTTAAATAATAAGCATATATTACTCAATGATTAAATTGGTCACTGGAAGTAATCTATAGATTAAAATTTAACTTTATTTTTTCCTTGACAATTTTATCTTAAGATTCATCAATATTTGAACCCAAACTTAAAAAAGAATGTTTTGCTTACCTCTATTTCCCTGATGGAAATGACAGAAAGCACTCTGGAACACAGCACTAAACATATTTTGGCATCTTCCTGGATGTCAACCAATTCATGATCAACCATTATTCTTACTCTTGAAGGGTAGAGCAATATTGTTAAGACAATGTTGACAGGATTTTTTTCTCTTTCTAAGATTCCATATTGCAGGAGTATTTTTAAAACATTAGACTGTCTTGTCTGAGCTACGTAAAGTAGAGGTGTGATGCCACTTAGTGGGCTTGGACAGTAAACTGGTGTGAAAGTTCTGTGAATGAAACAAAACAAAAATTTACTAAATACAGAATTCAGAAATGCGATAAACACTCTGTCTTAACAGTAATGGGAAAATAATAGTATTATCTTAAATATTAAATATCTTAAATATAACTTTACCTTTACATTTGTCTTAAAAGAAGTTTTCCAGTCTGTGACTGTAGACCAAACCGAAGGTTCAAAGAAAACTCCTACTAAACATTTAAACCCCCCCTTACATTTGTAAAAATAGAAAAGATTTACAATGTGCGAAAAGTGTTTACTTTTAGTAATAGCAATTCCATTTGAGAAATCTATACTGATTTGGATATGTAAAATGAAAAAGAAGGACAGACCTTTTGATTTAACTTTATTAGCAGAACAGAACTATGTGACCATTTTGATATCTTTTTGTTTTTGTTCTTCTTGATCATATGTCAGACATGAGCTTGAATTGAGTTTAGAGATTAGATGAAAAAGGAATAAATGCAATTACCTTAATTCTATTTTTTTCACTTTAATAAAATTAGAATTGGTATTCCTGGGCTTAGGAAATGTAAATAATGGTGAGAGCCATATCATATCCCTCAAGGGCAGAATTTTATTTTTTTCTTAAGTGAAGTTTGTCTCCTCTGAAATCTTATTTTTCCTGGAGTGCCACATAAAGGCTAGACTTAAATTTCTCCTCTCTTATAACAGAAATGAAATGAAAGTTTTTCTGACATTATATAGTGCTTATAATTGTTTCATTTAATAGACCTTTAGCTTGCTACTGAGTTGGTTGGTCAACGTAAATGTAGAGTAATCATGGTTGTGGTGTCCTTGACCACAGGGGATTTTATATTAGCAGACTTTAATTTTGCCAAGTAACGTGGTTTTTAGGACTAAGGAAAGGGAAATTTTATTGATTCTTGTCTCTGGAATTCTCTTGACTGGCCCAAAATACTAATATATTCTGCAGAACAGCATACAAGGTATAAATATTGGATATAAACAAATATGCAGAGCAAGGAAAGTCTTATTCAAAAAGGGGAACTTTAAGAGTACAGATATAATAATTAAGATGGGAGGTAGCATGGTATAATGATATCAATAGTGGAGACTTAAGCATTCTAGGTTCTATGTTTTGGTTCTCCTAACTAGCTGTGCAATCTTGGGTAAGATAGCCTCTTTGAGTCTCAGTTTCCTCACGCATTTATGTACTTATTTGCTCATTCCTTCACTAACTAATTTATTTAACGCTTTCCCGAATGTACTGAGCAGTAGATATACATAGATGAAAGATGTAGTCCTTGATTCTTATAGTCTAGTAAGTAAAACAGAAAAGAAATTCAATAAATACAATACAAAGTGATAATGGCAATGATATAAGTGTGCTCAGGGCACTATAGAAGCACTGAGGAGGGGTACTTAACTTTACCTGCTTCAGTCATTTCCTGTAGGTTACCCAGGAACTAACACTTGAAGGATTAATAGGTGTTTTCCAATAAAAAGATTGGAAAGAATGTTTTAGGCACAAGTATAAACCAGCATTGGAGGATTGCTATACCTGAACTAGCTATATAAAATAAATGTTTTGCATTAGATGAGCTGTTATCAAACTGTTATTATCTGAAGAATCCTATAAAACTAAGAAAAGAGAGCTTCGCTGGTTGAAGTGGATTTGAGGGTCCTATAGCCCTCCCCCTGCTGGGTCCCTTGTCAGGGATTCCTGAAAGTATAATTAGAAAATCACTAAGATCAACTAGTTTATCTCTGAAGCTTCATCAAGCTCTGAAATCCAGGATTTTGTAATTACAAAAAAATAGTGTGGTGTAGTGCCAAGTAGTATTCTAGAAATCAAGATGTGGATTTTTTCCATTACTCTGCCACTGGTGTGTGTATACACAC
>NW_012153062.1:22799285-22806805 GCF_000956105.1 Propithecus coquereli | reverse complement strand
TGTGTGTGTGTGTGTGTGTGTGTGTGTGTGTTCCTTGAATTTGTTCTGTGGCTTTCAGGCCTAACAAAATTTTTGTTGATATGCAATCATTGAAACTTTTCAAAGGCAGTTTAATTTATTCATCTTTCTAGTTCTTAAGAAGATATTTGACGTAAGAACCTTATAAATATGGGAATTCAGGCAACTTAGGGGACAAAATATACTGCAAGTGGTCATTATTAAGATTTAGAGATATTAGTTGATTCTAAGATACTAAGATTGACATTACTGTTAGAAGATATTGAATAAATACTGAAAAATGTTGAAAACATGACTAAAACTCAAATAGGTTTAAAACGAGATTTAAAAGTCTAATCTGTACCCAAATGACATATGATGAGTCCTCACGTTTAAAGAGTATGTTACTGTAAACCAAAATTTGCTTAATCTGTACTGACAGTTAATTATAACAGTACTTATATGGATGGAGTGCAGCAAGCAAAGCAAGAATTAGTTTTTAAATGTGAGGTTAATGAACTGAACCCTCTGTATCTGAAAACCTGTCATATACGCTTATGAAATGGAGCATAATATTTCCATATAGACATGCAGAGAATGATTCAGTTTTGTAGCTATAATTATTTCTAAATTTTTCCTACTTCTTCCCTTTTGGTTTCTAGCTGAAAAATTTAATTGATTTTTTAAAATAATTTTATCTCTGTGATGTTTAACACAGTCAACTTTCTTGAGACCATGTTTTCCTTTTACTTAGTCAGACCAGTCTCTCCAAGTTACCCATCTGTCTCTTTGGCTATTTCTCCTTAACCCTCTTTTACTGGCTCCTTTTTCTCTGCCCTTAACATCTAAGTAAATATGCATGGCCTTTTGACCAATTTTCATTTAACTAATTATTCTCAGGCAATTTCATCCATGATCATAACTTCAACTATAATCCATTCATTTATTTTGACAAATATTGAATATATGCTATTTTCCAGGAACTATTTTAGGTTCTTAGGATATATAAGTGAATAGAATAAAGACCCTTACTGTCTTGCTTATATTATAGTGAGGGATGACCAACAATAGGATGAATATAGCAAATAAGCAAGTGTTATAATATCTTAGAAGGTAATAAGTGCTATGGAACAAAGAAAATGTGGAGCAGGAAAAAAGTATGGATGTGCTGTGGATGGTTGCAATGAGGGTGTTTTCCAATTTTAAATAGGGCAATAGGAGAGGGCATTACTGAAAGGTAAAATTTGGAAAAAGACTAGAAGGAGGAGATGGGGAAGTAGCTATTTGGATATTTAATGGCCCTAAGGCAGGAGAGTGTGCCTGGAGTGATGAAGGAAGAATAAGGGAGCCAGTGTGGCTGAAATAGGACAGAAGGAATGGGATGCCACATCATGTAGAACCTATGGATCACTGTAAATGGAATGGACAAGCCATTGGAGGTTTTGAGAAGAGTAACATGATTTTCTGTTTGTTGAGAATTTGTTATAGGATAGAAGGAGGGAAACCATTTAGTTTGGGACAGGGTGATAGCAGTAGAGGTGCCCAGATCCTGTATATTATTTGCAGGTAGATCCAACAAATATCCTAACAGATTAGGTGTGAGACATAAGAGAAAGAGAGGTATCAAGGATAGAACTATATATCTGGCCACCTACTACTCATCTCTACCTGGATATCCCTTACGCAGTGCAAACTCATATGTCCCAAACTGACTTTGTAGGTTTCTTGTAATATCTTATCTTAGTCTTGTGACATGACCATTGGGGTAGGCTAAATGGCCCCTCAGTATGGGAAAAGAGACTTTGCAGATATGATTAATACAAGAATCTTGAGATGGGAGGATATCCAGGTAGACTCAATGTAATTGCAAGAGTGTTTATAAGAAGTGTCAGAGAATGATGGAGTCAGTGAAGGAGATACGATGACACCATAGTCTTGGCTTTGAAGATGGAGGATGAGGTCATGCACCAAGGAAAGCAGATGGCCCCTAGAAGCTGGAAAAGGCAAGGAAGGAGTTTCCCCCCTAGAGTTTTATAAGGAATAACACCTGCTGAAACCTTGATTTTAGCTCAGTAAGACTCATTTCGGACTTCTGACCTCTAGAACTATAAAATAAATTTATGGTTTTCTTTTTTCTTTTATGAGACAGAGTCTTATTCTGTTGCCAGTGTGCTAGAGTACAATGGTCTCATCATAGCTCACTGCAACCTCACACTCCTGGGCTCAAATGATCATCATGCCTCAGATTCCCAAGTAGCTGAGACTACAGACACACAACACCACACCCACGTATTTTTATATTTTTTTGTAGAGATGGGGGTCTCACTATGTTGTTTAAGCTGGTCTCAAACTCCTAGCCCCAAGTGATCCTGCATCTGGCCTGTGTTGTTTTAAGCCATTAAGTTTGTGACAATTTGTTGCAGTGGCAGCAGGGAAACTAATACAACTGGTCTCAAAATTTACAAATCTGAAGATGAACTTGTTTCTCTCTTTGATTCTCCACTTCTATCTAAAAATATCTCTTCTTTTCCCCAGTGCTATTGTTTTAGTTTAAGTTCTCCTTATGATTTACCTGGATAGTTGTAGTGTCAAAGGGTGGCTGGAAGTTGAAGGGGATGGTGGCAGGGCAGAATTAGTTCTTTCCTCACAGCTATTATAAATACACATATAAGCTAAGTAAGCACACTGTCCATGCCATGCAAATTTAGTTTCCAGGAACTTCTCTAACTGCCTCCCCTTTTAAAAACAGATCATTTCCCTCAACCTTTCCTACATAGAACATTGTACCTGGAGTGTTTGAGTAGTCTACCAACTGGTTTCCCTGGCCCTAGCCTCAACCTCCCTTCCCACAATCCAGTCTTCAAATGGGGGCCGATGTATCTTTTTATTCTACAAGTTTGACTTTCATCAGCCGGGCATCATTCATGGCATAAATTTCATATTTCTCAGTTTGGCCTACAAGGTCCTTCCAGGTTTCACTTCCAGGCTTCATCTCTCTTGCTACCTGATTCCCATCTCACTCTCCAGCTATTACTAAACTGCCTGTCGTCACTGGATACAACATGTCATTGTGTCTTCCTTGGTTTCAGTCATCCTCCTGCCTAAATTACATTTCTTCAAGGGAAAAAAAAGGGAAAACTCTCTTTTGTCTTTTAAAAATCAATTTAAGACATTACCTCTTCTAGAGAGCCTTTTCAGATACCTACTCCTCCCCAATAATATTAACAATTTCCTTCTCTGCTCTCTCTACCTGTACATGCTTCTATTTTTGTACTTACAGTGTAATTATAACTGTTTCTTACATTGATGCTTCACTTACTAAAAAAGCTCTCCCAAACCAGAAATTATGTCTACTTTGTTTTTGTATTCCCAATAAATAACACAGTGCCTGAGCACTTAGAAAATGCTTAATAAATTATTACTGTTATTTTAACTGAATGACATCATCCGTCTTTAACCACTTACAACCTGTCACACAATGGCATTTAGATGTTTGTTGCAGGTTTGTTGTAAAAATGAACAAACTTGAATTTCTTTCCCTCATTAATTCTATCTCCTCTCCTCCAGGAACCAATGTAAACACTTCATTATTATAACAGGGAAATTATCAAACTAGAGTGAGTTAGATCAATATTGTTTTGTTTCTATTAAATTTGAGATACCACGTGGCAATGTCAAGTAGACAGCTAAATATAGAAGGAGTCTGGAGTTCAGAGGAAAGTTCAGGGCTGGAGATAAAAGTTTGGGAGTTATTGGCATGTACATAATATTTAAAGTCATAGGACTGAGTAAAAATATTTGAGGGAAAGCATATAGCAAGGAGAAGGGAGGACCCCCAGGCAAAAGCGTGGTTTCCCTCAGGAAATAGTTAACTCACTAATACTGGAGCTATTCAGGAAGAGACCAATGAGCGTCAGCCAGGGATGCTCTACCAGAGGTTGCTCTACCAGGGTAAAGATTTGCTAATGAATTCTTAGACTCCATTCAAGTCTAAAATTCTATGATTCTGAAAGATCCAAATGATGTCATGGTAAGTAGAATTGGCGTGTAATGAATTTTAGTTTGTGGATGCATTTAAGTCAAAATTTATTAATTTTAAAACTGTCTCTTGAGACAGTTGTTAATGGCACTCTATCGTGTCCCACTGTGTGTTTCTCTTTCTTTCATTTTCCTTCCAGTTTTTTCATCTCACTCTCCATTTTTAATTCTTTTGTTTATTCTCTCTTCCTCTGTTTTACTTTATTTTTCTTTCCCATGGGCCTGCCAGGGCTGCATATAGGCATTACTCACCACAGCCAGCAACACTCGTCTTTAGAAGCTGCTGACTTCTGCTATAGTTACAAATATAATGGTTACTTTAAAAAGTGATAACAGACTTAAACCTAAGGCATGAAACTACAAGAATTCTACAAGAAAATGTTGGAAAAACTCTTATAGACATTGGCCTAAGCAAACCCTAAAGGCAATCACATCAACAACAAAAATAAATAAGTGGGACCTGATCGAACTAAAAAGCTTCTACACAGCCAAGGAAACTATCACGAGACCAAACAGAAAACCTACATAACGGGAGAAAATGTTCGCATCCTATTAAGGGCTGATAACTAGAATCTATATAGAACTCAGGAAAATCAGCATGAAAAAATCAAACAACCCTATCAAAAAGTGGGAAAAGGGCATGAACAGAAACTTTTCAAAAGAAGATAGACTAATGGCCAACAAACATATGAAAAAATGCTCAACATCTCTAATCATCAGGGAAATGGAAATCAAAACCACAAGGAGATATCACTTATCTCCAGTGAGAATGGCCTTTATCAAAAAGTCCCAAAACAACAAATGTTGGCATGGATGTGGATGCAAACTAGTACAACCTCTGTGGAAAGTAATATGGAGATACCTCAAAGAGCTACAAGTAGAACTACCAGTTGATCCAGCAATCCCATTACTGGGCATCTACCCAAAGGAACAAAAGAAATTCTATAAAAAAAAATCTGCACTCGAATGTTTATAGCAGCACAATTCACAATTGCAAAGATGTGGAAACAACCCAAGTGCCCATCAATATATGAGTGGATTAATAAAATGTGGTATATGTATACCATGGAGTTCTACTCAGCCACAAAAAACAGTGGTGATCTAGCACTTCTTGTATTATCCTGGATAGAGCTGGAGCCCATTCTACTAAGTGAAGTATCACAAGAATGGAAAAACAAGCACCACATGTACTCACCATCAAACTGGTATTAACTGATCAACACTTAAGTGCACATTTAGTAGTAACATTCATCGGGTGTTGGGCAGATGGGAACGGGGAGAAAGGAATGGGTATATACACACCTAAGGGGTGTGGTGCACACCGTCGGGGGGATGGACACACTTGAAGCTCTGACTCAGGTGGGGCAAAGGCAATATATGTAACCTAAACAATTGTATCCCCATAATATGGTGAAATAAAAAAAATGCTTTTGGGAGGTTTCATTTATTGATATTCCCAAACCACAGCTATCAGTTCACATACTTGAGTAATTACTAAGGAATGTAGTCCAAAAAACAATTCTGCTTTAGGCAGAACCTAAATTAGTCTAGTCTTTAACTGATCTCATCTGTTTTGTTTTTCATTGCATATGTTCTCCTATCATTGTGCCTAGTACAGTGCTGCATACATAATAAGGTGATCCATAATTATTTTGTTGAATGAACGAACAAATGCACATCCATTCTAATCAGACTAATACCTAAAACCAAAGAATAAATTGGAGTTTGTGCAAAATAGGTAACCTTGGGATCTATATTACAGACTCTACATAGAGATCATTTAGGAGAATTTATCTTCATAAGATTCTCAGTAGTACTCATTAGATAGATTGACATGCTCAGACTAAAAACTTGGGTCTATAATAGAGTTGACTTTCATTGCTCAATTCTGGAGAATTTGGAGTTAAATTTATTGATTTTTAACACACAAATAGGGAAATATCACGTTTAATAAATATTATTAAGTGAAGATATGTATATATTCTCAATCGTACTGTTAAAGTCAACTTATATGTACATACTATAAATATATGGTCTCAGGATTCTCAAAAAGAAAAGATCACAGTATTATACAAAACAATGTCTTTAATTAGAGAAACCTAAGTTTTCTAACATTGCATTACCCTTAGCACTAACACGTAAGCTGTATGGAGCAGAAAAACTAATAATTTATTGGTACATAATAATGTATACATAGGTAAAAATTGAATACATAATGAAGCAATGAAGGAGTGAACAAATGAATGAGCAATTAGGTCAGGATTCCTTATCCCTATATAGTCACTATACAGATTAATTATAGAAGAAGAAGTACTATAATCTTCTAAAGACAAATTTTCTCTTTCTATGGTGAAAATATATAAGATTATTACCTCCATATCAGTGCCAGGCTACAACTTCTGTCTTGAACATAGTCTTTTGTCTTCTTGAGAAGCAATTCCACAAACTCAGGATTACCTTTTCTGGCAAAAACCCAGTACAGAATTGTGTTCACACATATTTCAGTAAATTCAAGGTTAAAATTTAGTTCGAAATGATATCCTGATTTTTCCACAAACGTAATGAAATCTGTGAGTAGTGTGTCAAATCCATCCAAGTCGACGTACCTCAGAATTTTTGCCAGTGTACTGTAAATCCTAGGTTCATAACAGTGATATCCCCACTGACCCAAAAATTGCAAGGAGGGTCTTTTAACAATTTTGTCAAGGAGATTGCAGAATATATTGCTTCTTGGACAAGAAGTCTTACGACATAATTTAGATTTATTCATTGCTACTAAGGCAGCAATATAGAAATAAAATCAGAGGTTGGCATGCTGTAATCCTTCAGTTACATATTTTGATAATGTGGTGGGTTGTAGTCCACAAACAGGAAGTGCCTTTTAAACTGTAGTCAGAAAAAAATATCCTATGAATTATTTCCATAAAGTACTGGTGACATCACAATAGATGGAGATCTGTCATTAGCATAGGTCAGAAATTTGGGTATTATATGTAACCGGTGACATTAAGAGAGAGACATATTAGACAGAAATGGCATGCAGGAGAGCTAAGATACAATATTTTTAACTTTCTAAGAATTCAGCTCAAGCTAGTTCTGTATATTTCTTAAGTGATAAAAGTGCAGTCTATATGTACGTTAGACTAAATAATACTAATAAACGTATTGTTCTTTTTAGGCTATCTTATAAACAGATGATGATAGCTAGAGTGAAAAAGTTCAAGTACTGTTGTTCTCATGTTCTTCATGAATACTGTATGTTCTCGCTTAATCCTCATAGATTATTTCCCCTAGTTTATAGTTGAGGAAATTGATCCTTAGGTTAAGTAACTTGCCAATGGGCACTATATTATTTCCCAGGGAGAAAGGATTTCATACAATATTGAAAAAAATTTAGAAACTTTGTTTTCTTCTCTTTTTGAAATAACTATTAAACTAGTTACTTCAGTGGAAGGAAATGAAACCTAAATCAAAGGAGTGTAATA
>NW_012153062.1:22796896-22798634 GCF_000956105.1 Propithecus coquereli | reverse complement strand
ATTTCATTTTTATATTAATGGGATAACATTATACATAACTGGTTTTATGAGCTTCTGTTTATATACAGGTACCTTTGTATGACCATAGGTAATAATAGCTAATTCTTATGTACTACTTACATAACAGGCACTGTTTTAAATACTTTATATATTAACTCCTTTAATTCTTATAATAACTTCAATTCACAGATAAGGAAGTTGAGATATAGAGCTTAAGTGGCTTGCTCAACATCATGTGTCTAATAAGTGGTAAAGCTGGAATTTAAACCCAAAAGGAGGATTGGGCTAGAGGATTCCTCTCTACTCTCCCCTGCTTCTCCAAAAAGAGAGAGCTACCTTTCCATTTTATGGCTAGTTTATTAATATAAGTCATGAAACAAGAGTGCTACAATTATATGTCAAAAAACAGAAGATAAACAAATGGTAAATTAATCCTGCTTTGGAAAAAGTATTTCAGAATGTACATTAAAGTAATGTATATGTACATTGTTAAAACAATGTAAATCCCTGGATGTAAAAATTTGAATGATTTTTTTCCTTTTTTATACTTTTCTTTATAATTTGAATGTCAGTATGTATTTTTTGTAATCATAAAAAACAAATCATGTTCACTTTGAATATACTAACCAGAACATATGAAGTCAAAAAAGTGTTACTGCTTTAGTTCTTTAATTTGTTTTAAGAAAAATTATAGCCACTACTAATAGTAAACATAAAAAACATATTTAGTAGACAACCTACTGATTAATCATACTAGCTAACATATATGGAGTTCAAGTTTTTCTCCTTTAATTCTCATAATTCTCTATTCTCTCATAATTCTCTATCCCCATTTTCTGGTTGAGAAACCTGAAGTTTAGATTGGTTAAGCCACTTGCCAGAGGTCATACAGCTAGTGAGTAGCAGTGATTGGAAGCAAGGCTGAGTCCACAGTTTATGTTCTCTGCCTTTGTGCTCGGTTGTCTTCAAACCTTGGTAGAGCTGTAACATCTGTGCCAGAGTATAGCTTATACATTTCATATTCATGGAAAGCCCTCAGCAAAATTATTAGAAGTCTAATGGCACTGCAAATATGTTCCATAGCTTTAATAAATGTCCTGACTTAAAAAATGTCACATACATGTTTCATATATTATATACTAATGACTGAGAAATAGTGAATTTCAACTAAATATCTTATTTGTTCTTTTCAACACTTAAGATTGAATAACTTAGGCATGGATTGCATGTTGGCCTTTATGTATTGTGAGTAGGCCAAAAGTTATATAGGTACCAAATGCTGCCTAAAATTGCCACTCAATTGTTCCTTTAGATAAGGTCATTTCAGACCTAGGTATTATCTGGCAGACTTATACTTGTAACAATTATTACTAATTAATCCTTGAAGTAATTATTTTTATCAGATGCCTAAGCCTGTAACCTGGCTGGGCCCAGCTACGTTTTGTTAAGGGGGAAGCATGTTAGGAAAATCTGAGAGGCATGGTTTAAGAATTGGGAAAGCATAGAGGGTGTGTGTAGCACAACAGCACTAGACAACTGAGAGGGAGTCACCTGCCTGAGGAGGGACGTCAAGGACAAGCTCAGTGGGCTAAACATTTTCTCCAGACACGAGTTTTATAGGTAAGTCATAGGTGAGCGACATTTTTGAATAATCTCAGCAAACTACAAAACAAATGTCAATAGATAAAAATGACCTTTTGGGTTCAGTAGTACAGTTTTACATAATTATTATAGTTTT
>NW_012153062.1:22780866-22796516 GCF_000956105.1 Propithecus coquereli | reverse complement strand
TAAGTGGAATATTCCACACCTGATGCCTTTGCTTTCTGTTGGTTCAATATACACACACGTTGTTTTGTGCACAAAACTATTAAAAATATTGTGTAAAATTAGGCTATGTGTATAAGGTATACATGAAACATAAGTGAATTTTGTGTTTAGACTTGGATCGCATCCCCAAGAGATATCATTATGTATATGTATGCAAATATTCCAAAATAAAAAAATATCCAAAATTCAAAACACTTCTGGTTCCAAGCATTTTGGATGAGGGATACTCAACCAGTATTAGCCCTTTCCCCAGGCTTTGCCATTGTCAATATTATTCAATCTCTAGTATTGATTTATGTATTTTAAAGAAGATAAAAAGTAAAAACATAACTTAGAGAAGAGAGATTTCCTGATTTTTTAAGTATGGGTAATATCAGTGTGTATTTCCAAAGACAGAGTGGAAAGTACATGTATATTAATATATGATGCCTTAAATGTATTTTAATAGCTCTGTGTCAGTTTTAAAGAGTATCTTAAGATATATGGCTAACTGAATTTTTCCAGACTGAATTTTTACCGTTCTATTCATGAATTGAGAAAGTCCTCAGGAAACACTTAGATTCATAATTTTGGCTCCCTCAGAACTTTGGCTTGCACAGAACTACAGTTGGTTAGACTTGTCTCTGCCTCACAGCATCTACTCAAATTTGTAACACAATTTTTTAACTGAATGTCAACTCAAATTTTTGAACTAGGCTATTTTGAGTCACAGACTTGGCCAACGTATGTGTGAGTTTTCCTTGGGACTATGTCTACCCCTCAGGCTAGTCAGTTGTGGCTAGGAGATGCAGAGACCACAAAATATCTAGTATTACAGTTAAATTTTTAAAATAAACGCACAGATGGTTTATATTGAGTATACTGGAATTACTTATGGTTTCTTACAGAAGAATATAAATATATGAATATTTTAGCCCTTTAAATATCAAAATCTAAGGTCTAATCTCTTTAATTGATACTTAAAAGTTTCACCATGATTAATGTTTTGGGATTATGGGGACCTAAAGGCTAACAGATACTTTTCTTATCTGTCACTCTTCTATTGAGCCATCAAGGTTTTTTGAGATGAGCATACCTAAGGTATTAATAGAAAGTATCATCAGAGACACATTAAAATCCAGAATTCACTTTGCTGTGTGGAAATCACATGGCCTTTTACCCAGGTAAGAATATAAGTGAAGTTCTTAACTTCCCCCTTCCCCAATGGAACGTCTCCTCTGCCACTTCTGTGTCATTTTTTACCCCTTTTTAAAAAAATTGTAGTTAAAAAAACTAACACAAAATCTACCCTCTTAAACTTTTAAGTGTACAGTACTGTATTGTTAATTATAAGTACATTGTTATACAGAACTTTTTTATCTTGCATGACTAAAACTCTATACCTATTGAGCAACCTGCCATTTCTCCTTCCCCACAGCCTCTGCTTTCTTCTTTATGCTTCTATGAGTTTGACTACATTAGCCACTTCACATAAGTGGAATCATGTAGTGTTTCTTCTCTGACTGGCTGATTTCATTTAGTCTGATGTGCTCAAGGTTCACCTATGTTGTAGCATATGGCAGAATTTCCTTCTTTTATAAGGCTGAATAATATTCCATTGTATGTATGTACCACAATTTCTTTATCCATTCATGTACAGATGCACATTTCTGTTGTTTCTACCTTTTCATGCAGTGAACATGGAAGTGCAAGTATCTCTTTGAGATCTTGTTAATCAATTCTTTTGGATAAATACCCAGAAGTAGGATTGTTGGATCATATGGTAGTTCCACTTCTAATTTTTTGAGGAACCTCCATACTGTTTTGCCTAATGGCTACACCATTTCGCATTTTCACCAACAGTGCATGAGGGTTCTATTTCTCCATATCCTCACCAATGTTTGCTGTTTTCTGTTTGAGGTAATATCTCATTGTGGGGTGTTTTGTTTTGTTTTGTTGAGACAGTATTTTGCTCTATTTCCCAGGCTAGAGTACAGTGGCATGATCATAGCTCACTGCAACCTCGAACTCCTGGGCTCAAGCAATCCTCCTTCCTCAGCCTCCTGAGTAGCTGGGACTACAGGTGTGCACCACCATGCCCGGCTAATTTTTTCTCTCTCTATATATTTTTAGTTGTCCAGATCATTTCTTTCTATTTTTTGGTAGAGACAGGGTCTTGCTCTTGCTCAGGCTGGTCTCAAACTCCTGACCTTGAGCGATCCACCCACCTCGGCCTCCCAGAGTGCTAGGATTATAGGTGTGAGCCACCGCGCCCGGCCTACTCTGCTCTATTTTAATACATGAATCTTCAGTTTGAGGATTGCATCATATATGTAGAGATTTAGACTCCATTAAGTCAAAGGAAGCATGTGATGTAAATTTTCATTCTTTAATCCATCATAATTCTCCTTTTAGTTTTTAAGTTTGTGATTTGGCTTTTACAATCATGCACTGCTTAATGATGGGGACATGTTCTGAGAAATGTGTCATTAGGCTATTTCATCATTGTGTGAACATCATAGAGTATACTTACACAAACCCAGATGGTATAGTCTGTAACACACCTAGGCTATATGATATAGGCTATTGCTCCCAGGCTGCAAACCTGTACAGCATGTTACTGTGCTGAATACTGTAGGCAATTGTAACACAATGACAAGTATTTTTGTATCTAAATGTATGTGAACATAGAAAAATTGCAGTAAAAATATGATATAAAAGATAAAAACTAAAATGGTACACTTGGCTGGTCATGGTGGCAAGTGTCTGTATTCCCAGCTACTCAAGAGGCTGAGGCAGAAAGAATAAATCTAGCCTGGGCAGCATAGTGAGACCCCCTCTCTAAAAATAAAAATAAACATGGCTGGGCGTAGTAGCTCATGTCTGTAAATAATCTCAGCACTTTGGAAGGCTGGAGGATTGCTTGAGAACAGGAGTTCAAGAGCAGCTTGAGCAACATAGTGAGTGCTTGTCTCTACGAAAAGTAGAAAAATTAGCATGTACCTGTAGTCCCACCTACTCAGGAGGCTGAGGGAGAAGGATCTCCTGAGCCCAGTAGTTTGAGGTTGCAGTGAGCTATGATCACACCACTGCACTCTAGCCTGGGCAACAGAGTGAGATACTATCTTAATAAATCAATCAATCAATTAATTAATTTTAAAAATGCTTAGAAAGTTCATTCTCAACATCTCCCAAGATTATGTGAATATTAATTTGTGTTGCCACCTAGATTTGATATTTTCATTTTATATATTTAGTTTTTGTCAATAATTTTGAAATTAATTTTTAGTTTTACATGAAGAAGAGATCTAACTTTGTTTCTAACGAATTAACCTTTATTTTCCTTTGATCACCAAAACACTCCCTTTATCACATACCATATATATGAATCTCATAAATGAATGTTTCTGGGCTTCCTACTCATTAGATTTATTTATTTGTGTCCTTTGAGGTCGATACTTCACCAAACAGTTTTTTAGTTTTACGATTTCTTTTAATAATGCCAGTTCAAGTTTATCCTCTTTCTATAATAAATATTTTAAAATTGTTTTCATATCATGATCAAGTTCTCTCATATTTGATAGGTCCATGAATTAATGTGGGGAGAATAAAATGTCTTTTCAATAATGAATCTTTCCATTAGAAATTTGAGATGGCCATTCATTTAAGTCCCCCTTTTAGGTCACTCAATACGGTTTCATTCTATTTTTCATATATGACCTTAATATATTTCATAATACATTTATTCCTGTATCTTTTATAATTTTTATATTCTGAATGGGATTTTTCCATTATATTTTCTAACTGATCATTGTAGGAATATAGGAAAACTCTTAGTTATCAGAAATCTTACTAGATTCTTATTAGCTTTAATTTTTTGTTTAATAATAAAAGAGGAAAGTTTTTTCTCTTTTATTTTTAGTTGGAAAGTACTATCATCTAAAAATAAAAATATTTTTGACTCTGTGTACGATAGTTACAGATCACATTTTTGTTTCTTGCCTTATTTATTATATTGCCTAGAAATTTCAAGCCAGTATTAAATAATTGTTACCGGAGACTTTCTTGCTTTGCTATTGCCTGTAAAGGAAATGTCTGCAGTGCACCAAAGCAACTTCCTTGGCAGATGTTGATCTTGGTACTGTTTCCAGCTGAGCCTAGAATAAGTTTAAGACTTCTTCTTTACATAGTACTTTAGGTAGCCACTACCTTTCAGTTGAAGATGGCATAGGTAAAGGGACCTCTATGCCATCTTCTCCTCTTCCTCTGTGTTACTATTATGATCTTAGCTATTCCTAATTAAGTATTTTTATCAGGAACATGTGCTAAATTTGATCAAATTGTCCTATTTTCTTTATCTATTGATATCATATTGTGTTTTTTTTTCTTTTGGCCTATTGATATTATAGTACTCTATTTCTTAAATCTTCTACTCTTTTAGAATTCCTGAGAATTCTCCTTCCCTCTGGGTATAGAGTAAGACACCTCTCATACGAGGGTCTTCATGGAAGAAAAGAAGCAGAAGGCTAGAAAGTTACCTTCCTAGGTTTTGTGGCCTGCTTCAGCGAAGAAGGGAGAGAGGAAGGTAAGCGAGGCCTGCCTGATTCTGCTGTTTTCTCAAACGCCAAGGTGCTATGTTTTGGGAACCCCACTAGTGTTATAAAAAAATGTGTGGTGAGAAGGTATTACTGGCCTAACCAGGAATGTTTTGTGGATCTTTAGCTGGATCTGCTTATAATAGGAGACATCCACTTTTTAAAACTATTTTTTTTCTAAGATGGCTTTACTTGTTTTCATAGATTTATATTCCTAAACTTCAAAAAGCTTTTGTCTTGTCCCCCTTATAGTCATTAACTACAAATTTTCATTGTTGCCAACAAAAACAATTACTGAATTAATTTTATCTCTGTATTTTCATCACATTAATTCATATATATACTGATATGCCAAATTATATCAATTATTGGATAACTTTATAGGTTTTTGGATTTTCAGAGAAAAACTGTTATACAAAAGAAAAGTTAGTGGACTGTTATATATCCAGGAACCATTTTTCCCATGTTAAGTAATACTAAAATTCTTTTTCTTCTGTAGATGTCACTTCTGCAGTGACTTTTCTATTATAGTTCAAAGTGAAGCTAGCTTGAAGCTGTCTTTAAATACAACTCAATGTGATGTGCCTGCCTGAGGCAACTGACATTTCAAATTGTGATTCTTTTCACCCCAAAGCAAGAAGGTCTGGTCTTTCCTCTAGTTAGAGCTATTTAAATGACGTTAGTTTAAGAAGTCAGAATCCAACTTGTGACTTCTCAGAATCATTCATTTGCATTACAAATCATTTAAGGGAAAAAAGAGCAACTGACTAAAAGATATAAGAAAGACTAGAGTAAAACATTATTAATTGGAACTCTTATTTTTGAATACCTGATCATCTAGGCAGAAGTAACGAAAACCATTGGACAAAATAATTTACAATGGAAATCAATAAAAGTTCATGGCGGTTGGATTAAATTCTTCACTAGAACAAATTTTTCAGTCTCTATCAGTGCCTAAAGCTACCAGTTACGTGATGCCCAAATCATCCTTCCTATTTTGCAGACCAGCAGGTACAAGAAGAGAGGCTAGTGAGTCTTGGTCATTTGGTCTCAAGTATCACTCTGCTGGTCAGCATCGCTGGTGGGATAGTTGAAACCAAACAAAGTAAGTCCTCACTTAACATTGTATATAGGTTCTTGGAAAGTAGGACTTTAAGTAAAATGACTTAACAGCAAAATCAGTCTTACCAAAGGCTAATTTATGTAGACAGGAGTTGAGTTCTTACGACGTATTTCTAGCCACAAAAACATCACCAAACTTCTAAATGAAGGCTCAAAACACTTCTATTATTAAACACTGAAACAAATGTGAGTTATATACATTTAGGAAAGATTAATAAAAACAAGTAAGACAATTATTTACCAATTTTTGGTGAATCAATGTGTGATGGTGATTGTAGTGGTGGTGGTGTAAATTAAGGAATAAATGTTTGCAAAGTGAAAATTGTAAGAGGCACCTCCTACCACCACACAGTTCAAAAACAATCACAGATAGGGTGAGTTTGCTGAGAGCTTTGGTACCACATCATTTACTGTTGTTCGTCTGTATGACTATGGTAGACTTTACGAATTTTTATTCTACAATAACTTGTATCCATGCACTCATTCATTTTCCAACCTGCTTATTCCAGTTGAGGATCACAGGTGGCCAGAGCCTATCCCAGCAGCTCAGGACAGGAGGTTGGAACTCGTGGACAGTGGCAGGGCACATTCATATACAGACACACTCACACTGGGACCACATAGACATGCCAGTTCACCTCACAGGCACAACAGTGGGGTGTGGAAGGAAACTGGAGTACCTGGAGAAGACCCACGCAGACACTGGGAGAACATGCAAACTCCACATGGAGTGGCTCTGCTGGGAATTGATTTTTTTTCTCATCCACATAATAAGAAAATTATGTTGAATGAAATGACGTTATTCAAGGACCTGCTGCACCAATATTTATTGACTGTCTAGGCAGTATGTAGCAGAGGATGTAAACTAAAATCAATATGTTTGGATGCCTTCTTAAAACTAATTTTATTTTAAAAATAAAATGTTTGGTCAAAAGCATATTGAAATGAAAAGATTATTTTGTTGTGGAATGTCACTGAATTTTATCAATTCTTGTCATTTCAGTGCTTACAAGGGAATTGATCATATATATGTATTTCTAACAATTTTCTTGTAAACAAATGGAAGAACAAAAACTTTCTCTCTTTTCCAAAACAAGCAAGTAAACAAGCAAAACCACAGTCATTTACTAACAAACAAGCATATCTACAGTTCCAGTCAGCCCCCTAATAAAATGAAAAAGAGTTAGGACTTTGTTAATTGTGGAAAGCTTTTTCTTCTCTCCTACCTATGTTTGGGTAACTCCTTCATATCGTGGGTATATATTCATGGAAAAATGACCATTCTCTGTGTAATGAAAAGGACTGAATACCAGGTGTGGAGAGAGATAGAAAGACAATAATGGACACAAGGCACAAAAATTTTAAGCTTATAGGTGTTGTACATCTTTGTTCCTGTTAGAGAATTTCATTACATTCGTACTTCTCTGGGAGGCAGCCTACAATTTTATAATTAAGAGGAGCAAGATAGAGTCCTTTGTGCTTTCTGCTGTTGTTGCTCAGTTGTGGTTTTAATTGTTGGACCAATAGAGGAAAAGACAACTTGTAATTTAATTCTAAAGGATTGAGAAGACATGAACAATACTTGAATGCAAAATGTCTGGGCTGGAGATCTCACTAAGAGGAAAACTAGTCAGCCCTCACACACCCATTAAGCAAATTAATAAACTCCATTGGTAAAAGATAACCAAAAAGCAGCATTTCTTTCCTTATTTCCTAGATGGTCAATTATTTTTATTTTCCCATATAATACCATGATCTATATAAATGGCATCTATCTCTAGTAGTTAAATGAGCATTGTATAGGAAATGAGAAAATCTGGGTTTTTAACATGGTACTATGGTTAATTAAATGTGTAATTTGGGGCAAGTCATTTGCAAACTCCCTGGACCTTAGGCTTCTCTTGTGTAAGTGAATTGTTATACTACATAATTTCTAAGTTCTCCAGCTCATCTACAAATCATCTAATATCTAGTCTACATTCAAATTTCCCCAAGTGTCCTAAGATATGTCTTTAGAGCTTTTTAAAAAATATGAATCTAATAGAAATTGACCCATTGCATTTAATTTTTTGTCTTTTTGGACTTTAAAACAGTTTTGAACTTCTTTCATGATACTGACTTCATGATGACTATCGAATATCCCACATTCTGGATTTGTCTCATTGTTTCCTCATACTGAGATTTAATTTCTTTCTTTATCTTTTGTATTTTCTATAATCTAACTCATAAGATGCAATATAAGCATTTTTTGCAAAAATCCTTCGTAGATGATATTGAAGTATATTATACCAGAATGTACATGATGTCTGACTGTCCTACTATTACTGATGAGAAATTTGATTCTTGATTAGGATGGAAACTACCACATAACTCCTTTTCCCCACCCCCTTCAACTCATGTTTTTTATATTTCTTTGATTCAATGTCTTTACCAGAATTCTTTATTATTATACTCTTGAATTTCCCAAGTATACCTTCATCCTATTGATAGCTGCCAGATAAGTCTTCTAATCATTTTCATTATCTCCTTGGAACAGATACTCCCAGTCACCTGTTAGTATCCAAAATCCTTAACCTGTTGTGATAGTCCTATAGTACCTCATATTTTGTAGTCTCCCAACAAGCCTCTCTGCTCCAACTAAATTAAATTTTTGTCTTCTATATGATCTTGCCATTCCCTTTCTCTGCCTTCAGTTTCTTACTGCCTTCCTCTCAAATACTTCGAATGATTACCCCTGGCTTATGTTTATCACCTGCTTTATGATTTATCCCATACCACCAGAATCATTCTCTATATTCAGTTTTTCCTAGTGATCAAATATTCAATTTATGGCATATACTCTTGTAATTTTCAATCCAATGTTTCTTTCTACTGGAAGTAAGAGCTTTTCAATATAAGGATTATATTGATTAAAAGTTATAGTCACTAAAAAGTTGAAATAAGTTTCAAATGCGTGATAAAATTGTTTAAAGAATACCTTTATTCTTTTTTATGTTCATAGCCACCATCTATTAGATGAGAATATGAGTCAGCATAATGGTGATGAATGAAAGTACTGGTCTTTATAAAGTCAAGGAAGCCAGCTTGTGAGACTAGGCTATCACTCAGCAGTGTTGTGAGTTTTCCTTTCTAATTTCAGGTTAGGTCTGATTTTTATGTGGCCTATATTTCTGAAATTGGGCAGTTTGTTCCAGCTTTTATGGCTACGGTTTGCTAGGAGATACTGCTGTGCTTGCAGATCATTCATTCACTGATAAACTGAATTGACTTTCTCATGTACTTAACTCAGTTTTTCAGTGTGATGTAGTGAGAGAAAACTGGATCTGGAGTCAGAAGACCAGGCTATGCCACTCACATTATGTGTGACCTTGAGCAAATTCTTTAAACCCCTTTGAACTTTACCTATCGAAAAAAAAAAAAAAATTACCATGACTACTTCATGGTATTGTTGCAAAACACAAGTTAGAGAACATAAGAAAATCTCTTGTTATTTATAAAGCACCACCCAAATTTAAAGGTTTATTATTTATGTTTTTTAACTTAATAGGGAGATTAATAACTTCTTTTTGGGAAAAATTTCTACCTCAAATAGTTTATTATTTTTGATTTTTTGAAGTAGGAAAGATAGATTTATTGGATTTTTTAAAAAGCAATAAGTTTGAAAATAAAGAGAAAAAAGAGAATTTATTTTTACCTGAATTCCTTTTTACCCATATATTTTGCTTGTTTTCTCTGTTATCTTAATTCTTTCTACAATATGGGGTTTTGGGGGGTTGTTTGTTTTGGTTTGGTTTTTTTGGAAATGTCCGATAGCATCTTACTAATTTTTTTTTGAAGTACTGATCCAGCTCCCAGTTTTAGGGCTAGCTTTACCCAGCTGAACAAACCTTTCTATCTTTCCATTCTTTTTTTAAACACTTTGCTGCAAATCATGTTCAATCAGTCATTCACACAATTAATATTTGTGGCATACCTTCTATATAAAAGTCATTCTTCTATTATTAATGTAAAATTTTAGCTTACGTAATATCTGTCCCAGATTTCATTTATTTGGGTAATAAACTATATTAATCACCTACTATCTGCATGGTCATATAAAAATGACTCCTATTCTCAACAAGCCTATGTATTAGTCTGGGAGACAAACATAAAAAAAACTTTAACAGTAAAATTGTAGGTATGGAGAGGAGAAATGAAGAATTTATAGAGAAGGAGGCCGGGCGCGGTGCCTCACACCTGTAATCCTAGCTCTCTGGGAGGCCGAGGCAGGCGGATTGTTTGAGCTCAGGAGTTCAAGACCAGCCTGAGCAAGAGCGAGACCCCATCTCTACTAAAAAAATAGAAAGAAATTATCTGGACAACTAAAAATATATAGAAAAAATTAGCCGGGCATGGTGGCACATGCCTGTAGTCCCAGCTACTCGGGAGGCTGAGGCAGTAGGATCTCTTGAGCCCAGGAATTTGAGGTTGCTGTGAGCTAGGCTGAAGCCATGGCACTCACTCTAGCCAGGGCAACAGAGTGAGACTCTGTCTCAAAAAAAAAACAAAAAAAAGAATTTATAGAGAAAGGATTATTTATAAGTTGTCTTGAATGAAGGGAGAGCCTATTCATTGTAAAATGTGGTTACTTTCAATTACAACAGGTGCTGATTTTTATTTAGAGAGTATTTAGGAATAGCATTGTGACACTGTTTGGGAAGGGGATTCATCATCTATTGCTGTGTGACAAATTATTCCAACATGTACTGGAAATCACTTCTATCTTTTCTGCCAGATTCTATTGATTAGAAGTCACTCAGTTCAGCCCATGTACAAAAGAAAGAGAATTAGGTAATCCAGTTCATTAGTACATTTTCTACTTTCCATGTAACTGCAGGTAATAGTGTCACTAAACTTTCTGCCACTACAAAACAAAAAAATCCCCATCCTTCAGTTTTCAGTAACATTTTTCTTACTTTCCTTTAAGCCCTCACCAACAGCTTCCTCAAAATATATCAGGATTCCACTAACACTCTCCTCAAAGTCCTTTCAGTTTCCTCTCAGTTCTTGGTTGCACAACCTCTCCCAAACTTTAGGTTTTTATTACACCATCATACTATTTTCAGCACTAAAATCCTCATTAGTTATCTATGGCTACGTAACAAATTGTCCAATATGTAGTAGTTTAAAACCATAATAAACGTTATCTTCACGATTTCTGTGGGTCAGGAATTCTGGAGTGCCTTAGCAAGGCGTTTCTGGCTCAGGGTCTCTCATGAGGTGCAATTAAGATGTTGCCCAGACCTACATTTATGTGAAGGCTTGACTAGGGCTGGAGAATCTGTTTCTAAGGTTGCTCACTCTCAGAGCAGGAAAGCTCATGCTAATTGTTGGTGGGAGGCTTCAGTTCCTTCCAACGTGAGCCTGTCCACGGGCTGCTTGAGTGTCCACATGACATGATGGCTGGCCTCCTCCAGAGCAGGCAATCCAAGAAAGCATGGTGGAAGTGACAATGCCATGTATGACAGTATCAGAAGCCAAAACCCACCACTTCTGCCACATTCTATACATTAGAACAAAGTCGCTAAGTCCAATGTACAAAGGGAGAGGAATCAAAGTAAGGAATGTCTAAGATTTTACAGACATATTCTAAAACCACCACAATCTAAATCCTTCCCTTGACCAATAATCCCTCCAAAAAGATTCCCAAGGGAATGTACACACACACAGACACACACACACACACACAAATGGGGAAGCAAGACACAGCTGGAATTTGACTCCAAACTCCAACACATAAATAACCCCAGGTCTATAGAGAAATTTTTTTACTGAGGCTAGATGGATCTGAACAAAATAAAACAAAAGTAGGCAGGGCACAGTGGGCTCACACCTGTAATCCTAGCCCTCTGGGAGGCTGAGGCAGGAGGATTGCTTGAGGTCAGGAGTTCGAGACCAGCCTGAGTAAGATGAAGACCCTGTCTCTACAAAACAATGTAAAAATTAGCTGGGTGTGGTGGCTCATGTCTGTAGTCCCAGAGCTACTTGGGAGGCTGAGGCAGGAGGATCACTTCAGCCCAGGAGTTTGAGCCTGCAGTGAGCTAAGATGATGCCACTGCACTCTAGCCCAGGTGATAGAGCAAAAAAACCCTCTTTCAAAAAAAAAAAGGAGGCCGAAAGGCTCTTAGGTGTGCTTCCACTTCAAAGCTAACCCTTCTAGTGAGAGAAAAGTGCAAGGAGCACCTGGAACAGAAGATAGGAAAGCCGAGAGAGCAGAGACAGTATATTTCCTTTATTTCCTTGAATTGCTAGCCTCAGATTTCTCCAAATAAGGTAGTAACTCCAGGTCTTCCACTGTGTTGGAGAAAAAAAATTGGAAAAGGAGAAATATAGATGATGGAGGCGTCATAAGACAGCAGTGATATTCTTATCACTACAGAAGGCCTGCGAAAGAAAAAAGAGGAGAAATGGCCCAACATATGTATCCTGTGATGATGTTTAATTAGCAAAGAGACTCTACCCAATAGTACAGTGGTGAGTATAATGTCCTGAAAACTGACCAGATCATAGCAGCAGACATCTCCCCTTTCAAAGTACAATAACCTGGGGGGGATGGGATTAGCATTCCCCATTTTTTTTTTTTTTTTTTGCTTTTTATTCTATGAATCTAGTTGATTTACCCATACTTACCATCAGTCTCTACTGTGATTGTGGCACTCATGGGGGAAGGATCAGCAGAACACTAGATAAGTCCTATTCATTCCTGTTGTGGGCTCCGTTAGCAATCTTTACTACTACCGCAACTGAGATCTAATATAAGGGCAGTCCAGGCCTTAAGTTCCTTTATGAATGTCTCTTGATGTTGCCTCTAGAAGTTTCTAAAATAGACTAAGCCTGGCGACAAAGTTTATCCCATGGCCACCGTATGCATTATACTGATTTTGCTCCTCAATGAAATCCTTTATTCATTCTTACCATCTTAAAGATGTTCAACTGCATTGGCCAATAAAACAGGGTAATTAAAATGAGAATGATTTAACAGTATGGCTTCAAAACACAGTAATACAATATAAAAATGCTCCAAATTTATTGTCATCATATTGAATTTTAAAATTCCCTGCTTATAATCAATTACTATTTTTTCTGCTGCACATGGCCTGTTTTGCGGGGCATTTGCCCTGACCCATAGAAGAAGCTGCAGGCCCAAATCCCTGCTAGCTAGTGGCAGTGGTCAAGACAAGCCACAGTTGGTATGTTTGAGTTCCTAAGATACAATAGGTGACAGTTTAACCAGCAGGTTTAATCAGCGGCTTTCCTACCACATTATAGGGAATGCCGACTTTTCAGCTGGGGATGAGGGGAAGCCCCACTGCCCTCACACCTTTCCTTAATTGAACCAATGCCACATTTTAGGGTCTGCCATTTGCATCACCCCACTGCCAGGTACTGATTTCTATATTAATCATGACTCTCTGGTTCCAAGTCAGAAACCCAAGTAACTAGGTGGGAGAAGAGAAAAGTGAGAAAAAAAAATGCCAATTAAAAAATATTTCAGTCCTCCTGAAGAATTGAGTCCAATCTAGTGATTGGGAGTCTAATCTTGCTATTAAGATCTTAGTCTCATTTCAGGTAAATTTTCTATTACTGCTTTCAGAGTAGGGCCAGTGAAGGACACAAAAGGACGTGGCTTTCTCTCTTTTCATCTTCTTTCTTCCTATTTCTTGTGCTTGTGTCCTTCATAACATAAATGGGGGCACAGAGGGGAGAGAGAGGAGTCTACTCAGGTGACTGCCCACACCTTGAAGATAAGGAGGTGAAGAAGCTCTTTCTGTTGACAATTTTGTTTCACCATCAGATGCTGTTGACATATAGAGTAGCACATATCTGCAGATCGTCCTTCCACCTGGAAGCAATAGGAGGAGGCAGGCTCCCCATCACCTGACTGGTCTTAGCAAAGGTGATGTGCACCCTCAGCCATGCTGCTGTCACCTCGCACCAGGCAGGGGAACCCCAGAAGAAGGTACTCCCATCTCACATAAGCCCCCCTTAAGAGAATGTATCCCATACTCTCTCAGGCATGTGGCTTCTGGGTAGGTGAGCGGCTGTCCCAGGCAGCCCTGATGCTTCTCTTAGCTCTTCTCCAAATCCTCAACACTAAGGAATGTGGCAACTTTCTGTTTCCCTTTCTTGGAGCCACTGATTATTCTTCACCCTTTGTATCAGCTCTATAATGAGCCAGCTTGCAGCAACTCCAGGCAAAAAAAGGCTCTTGCCTGACATTCCAGAGTGGATCCCCAAACTCTGAGTGATGGTTCTCCTGAGACTTCAAACTCTTTCCATGATGAGAGAGGAAGGCAAGTGAAACATCTTTACATTTCCCACACATTCATCCACCACCAAGGAAATGCTAAAATGGAAAAAGACCAATTATCAAACTGTGACTCCTTCCCCAACTCTCTTTTTCCCGCTCCCCATTTCTAGCTATCTTTATACAGCTGATAAAGGAAGGGTTGTTATCAAATAGATTCTACTAGAAGACCACAATATAGCAAAGCCCGTGGTAGGGAGTCTAGCACTGATAGACTAGTGAACTCTGAAAGGTGAAGGAAACATCTTTTGTTCTTAGCAATGAGGTGTTATTACAGTACTTGACACCATTCAGTTGGATTAACACAAATGATTTACGTGACCCATCTAAATTCCTGCGCATATTATTGAAGATCCTCCATAATCTGAGCACCATCTACCACTTCTGTGCTCTGCCCCACACATCATGTGGTTTCTATGCTTTGGTGCCTTTTCATATGCTTTCCAGCTCCCTTAAAACTGCTCTTCCTTCTCCCTCTCCTTTTCTCTCCAACATCATGACCATGTTGTTCTCCACTCCATCCTTATTTTCCAAGTTGAGTGAACCAGTTCTTCCTCACATCCTCATGAAACTCTGGACTCCACATTGAGTGGTGACTAGACTGTGACCACTTTGAGAGCAGAAAGCACTTCTCAGTCTCACTCACCTTTATATGCCTAGTACCAAACACAGTGCCTGACACTGTGTAAGTGTGTAATACATAGCGAACTGAACTGAGGTTCTGAAGATTTCCAGTTTGGTCATAACTCTTGTAAGGACCCCCATATCTACTCTTCTATTTTTACTTAGAAGATGCATTTTGGGAATAGGTCATTTGAAACAGCTTACATCATGTTCTTTCTACATTCTCTGATTCCATACCTTTTGCAAGAATATTTTATAGACAGTACTTCTCCTGTCACTCATGATGTAGGTTAGCATCACTGTATTGATTGAATAGCTTATTTATTGACTTGGTATTTTTTCATAGACTCTTTTTCTTTTAGAAAAATACAGCTTTGAAATATTAAGAGCCTAAAATATCTATATATAAGAAATGAGAAAAGATGTAGTCAGCCTCTAAATTTCTGACACTGTAATAAGCCAATTTTGATAGCATTGATTTAATAACTAAGCCAAGATAGATCTGAAAATCACCCAATCTGTAGCTACTTTAAAACAAATAATTCAGCCAACAAAGACACATGAAATGAATGATAAGCAAGGATGATCAATCCTATGATATTCATTCTGTGTCTTGAGTCTGAGAGAACAATGCTGGGATATTTTCATTTCATAAAGAAGCTAAAACAATCTATGTATTGTGACTATTATGACAAAGGCAATTGCTTAACAGTTTGTGCTGCTGTGTGCCTGGTGCTTACTCAGTAAATACTTTATTTTATTGCCTCATTTAGACCTTACTACTCTATTGTATTATTCTCCAGGGAAATGGAATTAATAACGATATATATTACATATGTACTCATATTTATATATTTCCCTGTATATAATATTTATTTATATATATCTAAAGAGATTTATTATAAGGAATTGGCTCATGTGATTATGAAGGCTGGCAAGTCCCA
>NW_012153062.1:22723867-22780816 GCF_000956105.1 Propithecus coquereli | reverse complement strand
GAGATTTATTATAAGGAATTGGCTCATGTGATTATGAAGGCTGGCAAGTCCCAAGATCTGCAGGGTGAGTCAGCAGGCTGGAGACCCAAGAGAACCAATGGTTTAGTTCCAGTCCAAAGGCTGGCAAGCTTGAGACCTTGGAAGAGCCAATGTTTCAGTTCTAGTCCAAAGGCAAGAAAAAAGCTGATGCCTTAGTTCAAAGGCAGCCAGGCAGGAGAATTCTCTTGTACTTGGAGAAGGGTCAGCCTTTTGTTCTACTCAGGCCTTCAGCTTATAGGCACCCACATTGGAGAGGGCAATCTGCTTTACTCAGTCTACCAATTTAAATGTTAATTTTATCAAAATCCACCGTCATGGAAACACTCAGAATAATGTTTGACAGAATATCTGGGCACCCTGTGGCATAATCAAGTTGATGCATAAAATTAACCATCATTGCACCTTTATAGAAGGGTACATGACTATCTCCTCTTTTTAGGCAGGGAAAAAGCAAGAGGTGATATAACGTCCTACTCACATGCAACTGGTAAATGGCAGAGACAGCTCCAACCCAGGTCTGACTAAACAAAGCACAATGTTTAAAAAAGAGATCACGGTTTGGAATTTAGACAGACCTGGGGTTTTTGTGAGAATTAAAATCTTTGAAAATGAACATAAAAGCAAGTATCACTGTGCTTGGCACATAAACTCATTATACAATATTAGTAGTAGTAGTAGTATTAAAAGCATTATTACTAGATTGTTAATATAAACTTTTGTCCCTTTAGAATACTTGATAGTGGGGATCCAAAATGGACTTTAAATGAAAACATATTTGACCGATATTAATCTCTATTCTGTTCCTTGCTTTTGTGATATAAAGATAAAAAATTGTGAGTCATTGGACAATTTCCCCAACATATCCCCTTGTGAAGATAATATTACCTTTGGCAGAGATATACATTATTCCTGCTGATGTCATTAGAGAATGACAAGGTCAACCAACATGAGAAATTGATAGTGTTCCTATCTTTCCAGTTTTTAATAAGTGTTGTCAAAAGAAATAATAATCAGATTTGAACTTGTTTGTCCTTGAAGTGCTTTTTTTTAAAGGCCTTCTAGCAAGTCTATTGTAAGATCAAAAGCAGTTGGGAAAGAATAAAAATCACTTAAGTATACTTCCTTACTCCACTCTATGTGATAGAAATAAAATACTTATTCACCGTCAATGACTAGGCACTGGGATATTTGCCTCCTTTTTCACCTAGGGTGTGGGAGAATGTTGGTAAAGGGAATGCTGATAAATTAATAAGCCATGTTTTCTAATGTGTAAATAAAGTATAGCCTTGTAAGGAATAAAGTCTTTTCAGACATCCAGCCTCCTTTGTAGGACAAGATGCCAGGCAAAATTATAAAAGTAGTTATATATATATATATATATATACACACATACATACACACACACACACGCATATATATACACACACTCATATATATGTGTGTATATATATGTTTTCTTCTTCATCTTCTGCCATTGCATCTCCTATCTTCCCCTCAGGGACCAAAATCCTTTTGTTATTTCATCTTCACGTTTTGTGATATCAGCAAAGGATGTGGTACTTATAGGCATTGAGATACAATGACTCATATAATAAGAATTATTGTACTCTTTCTACAAATCCCCTTTATAATTTAACAAGCTTTATAATTTAAAAATCTGCAATTTTAGACATCAATGAGACTGAGGAGGCATCTGCTACAATCAAAGAGGCCTTCCTGGAGGTGCTGAAATCACAATGTATAGAAAATAGGCTTGCTCTCTGCTTTTCCTAGACATTAAGGCCAGACTGCTCATTTCTCATTTTCTGTCTAATACAGGCTCTAATTTCAGCCCCACTAATCACAATGCTTAATCACACTTACCTGATTCATACTAGTGCTTTCTTCATCTAGAAACCACTAGTACAAAAGAAACTAGTAGTACAGTAGTACAGAAGAAACTAGTGATTTCAATGCTATTGTGTTCATTCAAATTGCCTTTCACTCCCCTCTTGGGCAATCCACACCCCTTACTTTATCTGAGTCCAACTTAATCGGAATTCTCCTCCCTCCATCGCATATGGTTTAACTGAACAAATGAACTATCCTCGAAAAAAAAGCAAAACACACAACTATAGCAGAGTGTAGAATAATATACCACCAATAGTCATGTGTGCATGGGCTGGTGATTGAGTCATAGTCCTGAACCCCAAAGAGCTTATCTTCTTGTAAGGGATACAGACAGATATACAGAAAAATATAATACAGTGAGGAGGACTGAATAGCAGCAGGTGGCGAAGGGTGTTGTAGGAGCATAAAGGGGGGGAGTACCCATCTGTGAGGGTGCATTGTTGTTGCTTAGAAACCACATCATCTTGGGAATTGTGCCACACAATTTAGTTTCTCTAACTTTGTCAAGTAACCAATGCATTATAGTTATAAAAGGTAATATTTTAGTCTAACAGAACCAACAAAAACATGTATCATAAGGAATGTTTCCTGCAAAAGGCTGTAGTGAGACACATTAGCTCCATTAGTTCTTGGTCTTTCTCTCCTCCGTGTCTCACATTCAACAGTGAAGGGGCTGCTGTATCTCATGCATCCCGGCTTCCCTCCCCCAGTATGGAAAGGTGCTTACTGAAGATCCTCTTGGGCTAGCAAGCCAAGTCCTCACAACCATACCAACAAGCAGTATTTGACATGTAGTTGCCTGCAGAAACAGCCATATGAAGGCTGTTTAAATTCCTAAGGAACTGGGAGAGCAATGATGAAGAATTGGCCTGCTTATGTGTGAGTTAATCACTTACTAGCAGTTTCTGAGAAAGAGACTTAAACTCTTTATGCCTTGGTTTCCTCATATATAAAATGGAATAATAATAGTACTACCTCATAGGATTGATATGAGAATTTAATGAGATAAAGTTCTTCACACTGCACTTGAAACCCAGTGTATTAGTTTCCTAAGGTTGTTATAAAAAATTACCTCAAACTGGGTGGCTTAACACAACAGACATTTATTCATCTTTATTTAATAGGTCACGTTTACAGGTTCTAAGTGGACATAAATTTGGGGGCAACACTATTCAACTCAGTCCACCTAGTAGGCATGTAATAAATGTTAGCTAAAACACATTTCCCCAATTTACCCCACACAAAAAAAACCCACAAAACACAAAATACATGCTCACCCACACACAGAGTGGATTTGGGGAAGATGGTGACTTCAGCATGACCTTACTCCTCTCCAACCCCAACTTCAACCTATTCATTTCTAATCCAAGTGGCAGGTGGGGCTTCCCAGGAGAAGGCTCAGGGGGTGTGAATGAAGCTGTTGGAGAGAGCCAGTGCAGGAACATTTTTGCTCTGGGTCAGTCCCAGGGGAGAATTGACATCAGGATACACAGTTTCCCTGAATCTTGAGAAGGTAAGGAGTAACTGAACAGGTAGGCTGAGATCTATCTATCCAAGACAATGAACAAATGTGAGGAAATTGGGTGTGGAGAGGATGGATGGACCTGACTGCTTGCCTGCTGCTATAGCACCTGCCCAAAAGAGTAGAATCCAGGTATACCTTCTTCCATTTTCAGCCTTTGGCCATTTAGGGTGCCCCAGAAGCTGCATCTGAGCCCCCAATAAGCAGACACAGGAAAATAACAAAGCACATCAGGGGCCTAGGTAGAGAGAGGAGAAATAAGCATGACTCTTGGCATGGACTCCTGTTGCAATATAGCTGCTAGAGAAGACAAAAGATAACCAGGATAAAACAATGAAAAGAGTACCTTAGGATATACAAGAAGAGCCAAAACAGATTTTCTGGAACTAAAGACATGATTTATAAATGAAAACATTCAGTAGACGAAGAAAGAAGAGTGTAGTAGTTCCAGTCTAGAGGTGTATACTGGTCTGAGACATCAAATTTATCAAGACACGAAGCCAACATTCAAAGAAATGAAATCATGATGGAAAAGAGAACAGACTTGGAGGAAAGATTTATGAAACCTAATGTGCGAATAATAGAAATTCCAAGTAAACAAAAAGCAACAGATGGATGAGAGAGCTGAAGAAAGACCTGACTACAGTTTATGAGTGCATACCATATTCCCAGAAAGACTGAAAAGAAAAGTCTTATCTAGGCCTATCCTGGTAAATATCCTGAATTCAAGGATAAAAACAAAATCTCACAAAATTCCAGGCAGAAAGAAAAAGGGGGTTACAAAGGCAAAACAATCAGACTGGCTTTGAACTTCAGCAATACTTGAATAGAATAACATCCACAGATGACTTAGAAAAAGGGGCTGGGTATGGTGGCTCGTGCCTCTAATCCTAGAACTCTGGGAGGCTGAGACAGGAGGATTGCTTGAGGTCAGGAATTTGAGACTGCACTGAACTATGATGAGGCCACGGCACTGCATCTTGGGCGACAGAGAGAGACCCTGTCTCAAACAAACAAACAAAAAAACCCAGAAAGAAATAAAAAAGGATGAAAACCGAAGGATCCAACACAGAGGCAAGATACAATTCATGAGTCAGACCAAAGGAAAGATGTTTGTGGCTGTGCCTCACCTAAAGAAAATACATGAGAAACGACAAAGCAAGCAAAGGAGTTGAAACAGAGACTTCAATATAATGGAAGATGAAAATGAGGGAAAAAACTAAATAAAATAAGAAAGGAGGTTTAACTGGAGATAAAAAAAAGAAGCTACAGATACAGTAGAGAGAATACTATGTGCAACTTTTGGATAATAGATTTGAAGACCCAGAGGAAGTAGATGTTTTCCTGGTAAAATACAAATTATCAAAGTTGGCATAAGAAGAAATAGAAAACTTGATAGACCAACCCTATAGCTGACATTGGAAATATGACTAAAGGTCAACTGCTTAAAAGGGACAGCAGAAGCAGAAAGTTTCGCAGCTTAATTTTGTCTAACTTTTAAAGAACAGTTAATTACAGTGTTTTTAAAAACTATTCCAGATGTAGAAAAAGATGGAAAGTGCTCAAATTCACTTTATAAACCCAATTCATCTTGCGAGTCCAGCAAAACTTCAATAGCCAAACCTGAAAAAAATAGTAAAAAAACCAAAATTATAACCAATTTCAATTATTATTATAGATGTTGCCAATGTGAATGTCAGGAAGAGAAGGATAAGGGACTTTAAGAGCATCAAATTCTGAAAATAGTGGTATCTTCTTTCTGTTCTTTGTCAATCAGAACTAGGCTTGATGGTGATATATGACAGAATAGCCAAAATCAGAGTGGCTTAAACATGACAGAATTCTAATTTTCCCTTTCATAAAACAAGTAAAGAGCGAGGTTGTCCATGGTTGATACGCTGACTCCTCCAAATCATCAAGGACCCAGGCTTTGTCCAGCTCTCTTTTGTCTTCCCTAGAGACCTTGTTCTCATAGTCCATGGTGGCTGCTGTAGCTCCAACATTCATATCCATCTCTAGCAGCAGGATAGAGAAAGGAATACGGGGAAAGGTGCAAGAGGTACATACTGACTGTACTTTAATGTGGTCTCCCTGAAATTACCAGAAAGCACTGCTGTTAGCTGACCGGCAAGAATTTAGTCTATTTGCCATGTCCAGTTACAAACGATGATGGGAAATGTAGTCTTTATTCCCTTGGCCACGTGCCCAATTACAAATCAGAGGTTCTACGACTTAGGAAGAGGGAGAGAACAGATACTGAAATAGAAAACTAGCTATCCCTGTTCTACATTCCCTTAGGCAAGAGCAACTCTTGGTCTGTGGGAAAGAGATACCCTAAAGCAGGCAGAGTTGAAGAACAGTTCCCCTTCCATGCTGTTCCTCGGTAATGCTGATGCTCATAAAGAGGAGATTGCCCCTCAGTTCTCATGTGAATAACATAGTGCAGAGGGCAATTCATCCCCATAGGGATGTCGAAACAGAGCATCTATTGGAACCCCTCCCCAAATCTGTTCCTTTCCCAGTCTTAGCTCTCATGAAATGATACTATCAGCTGCCCACATGCTCAAACCAGAGACCTTGGAGTCATTTTTGATTCTGCTATTGTCTTCACTACTCCCTCACCCCCTTGCATTCAAGGCATTAGTTCTACCTCTGAAATATAACCCAAAACTTCCCACTTCTCTCCATTCTGCTACTTTCAACCCTTCTCTAAGCAACCATCAACTCGTGCCTTGTTGCCAAAATCTCCTACCTGGTTCTAGCCTCTTCAGCTGATGATGTATTCCCCACATTGCAGACTGAATATACTTTTTTAAACCATTTTTTCATTTGATTTTTTTCAAATTAAAACTATTTTTATTTCATCAGATAAAACAATATAGTGCAGCTGTGCATAAAGAAAAATCTAGTCATCTCCCCTATTCCCCACAACCCCCTAAAGTAACCTATTATTAACAACCTGGTTTGTCCTTTTCCTCACCAATCTCTTTGTACACACAAACTTATACTAACACATAAATAAAATCCAACAGATACATGGATGTTATTTATGTTTCTGAAAAACAATAAGATACCCATTACTCAGCTTGTTAGCTTTTATCTTTATTTTTTACATAAATTGTATCATGTCTTGAGGAGGAGATCTCTTATTTTCAACAGGGAGGATTAAGCCTCTTCTAATGTGTATTTGCCCATTTGGTACAGGCTGAACCAAAAATTAAGGAAGTAAGTGGCTGATCTAGGAATTAGAAATCAGTGGGCTAGTCCTCTGCCAAATCTCTTAAGCAAGCTGTAGGTAAATAGGAAAAAGTTAACTACATTCAAATCACTTTTCTGATCCAGAGGGACGTCCTTTAGGAATGCTACTGTATTTAAACAGTTTTCTGTGTGCATACCCAGGATTTCCTTAAGTGCTTACTGTAAAGGTTGTGCCAACTTACATTCCCACCAATATTTTGTGTTGTCCTTTCCACCCCATCCTTGTTAACTTTGGGTGAAAGTAATCTACCCCTTTTAATAAATTATTCATGTATTTTTAAAAAAAGACAGGGAGCTGTGGACTGCCCACTTCATTATCAGAGCTCAGGGGAAACTATTTTTAGACTATTAGACTTCATCTTAGCAATTTAGTAAAAACAACTGAAAAATCTGCCTGCCGACATGACTTTCATTCACAGTTGAGGTTTGGGAACAGGAATTGGTTTAAATAGTTCCCTGTTATTTGAACAACTTATTTTTTCCATATTGGAGTTCACTGCTAGGTCATATGTTGATAAACCAACCAGTTCCTCAGACTTTAAAAATGATTACTGATTTAATAATGGAAAAAGAAGTAGATTTGGAAATGGTCTTGAAAGCCCATCAGCGAGAAATACTCTGTGTCAGCTTTCAGATAAGCATGACTGTCCACGAGCTACCCTGGTCATTTAGTGAAGCTGAGCTATTGCCCATGAAGCTTTTTGTGCAGGGTGTATGGAGAAGAGAGTTGAAAGCTCTGTATGGTTGAATGAGCTGAGGAGCAGAATGCCCATTGTCTACACGGCCCAGGATCATCTGCAGTGTCCAGTTTTCCACTTGACCACACAGAAAATGGGTTGGCTATAAATTATTTTTTTAGTGTCAGCAAACACAGTTATCATGGCACCATTTTTTTCTTTTATGCTGGATAGAGTTCTCTCTTTTTTAAATCTTTGCATAGTGTATTTCTTAGGGTTTTTTTTAATGAATGCTAGAAGTTTAGAATGGAAACAGCCTGCTTTTATTTAGTCTTTTTTTTTTTAACATTTCCAATTTCCTGCTGCATTTCATGAGTCCTAATATCCTAATCTAGTCACAGTACAACGATTTTCATTTATAGGATAAAATTGTATCTGCAGTACCAAATTAAACTTTCTTTTTAAGTGAAATCAGTGGTTAAAAAAATTAACCCTCTGGATAATAAAAACGTATATTTTATATATATGTAATAACTAACATACATTTAACAAATTAGACTTTACAATGCCTCTTTATGTATGTTTTAATCAACCATCACCCCAATTCTGAGAAGTAGGTATTATTGTCTTCCTTATTTTGCAGATAAGAATTAAGGCATAGAAAGAAAGGGACTTGGGACTTGCCCAAGATCACACACTAATAAATGGTGGAACTGGAACTCATACCCATTTTTTTCCAGATTCTTGTATCTTGTCTCTTCAGAGGAAGAAGCACTATTGATTAACTCACTGCTTACTTATTTGAGCATTCAACAAACATTAACAAATACAGTGTTGGCACTGTGTTGGCTCTTGAAATACAAGAAACAATAGGACAGTCTCTGCTTTGGTGAAGTTTACAGTTTAATGGGGGAAGGTAGTCAAGCAAATAGGAAATGGTAACATAGAACGATCCATGCTTTGTGAGAGAAAATACAGGGAATGATGGGAGTCCTAGAGGGGCACATAACCTGTGGGGCAGAGGAAATGATGGGATGGTCAGCAAAAGCTTCCTGGAAAAGGTGATGTCTAAGGTGATACAGAATAAATAAGTAAGAATTTGTGGAGGGGAACAGGGAACAACATTCCCAGCTGAGGGAGCAGCATGTGACAAGGCCCGGAGGTAGGACAAGTCATGCTTTGGAAGGGAAATGTTTAATAGGCCAGTATGGCTCAAATGCTGAGTGAGGATGGGAGTCATTAGAGAGTTAAGGGAAACCTGAGGAAGCTGGACCTTGAGACCATGCTCAGGGGAGCCCTTGCAGATTTTCAAGCGGGACAGTAATGCATTTGCTATACTACTTTTATTAGTCTGCTCAGCCATGACAAAATACCACAGGCTGGGTGGCTTAAACAACAGAAATTTATTTGATCACAGTTCTGGACGTTAGAAGTTCAGATCAAAATGCCAGCAGGGTTGGTATCTTGTATGGCCTTTCCTCCTGGCTTGCAAATGGCCACCTTCCCTCCATGTTCTCACATGACCTTTTCTCTGTGTATGTGCACAGAAAGACAGATCACCAAGATCTTTTCCTTTTCTTATAAGGACTCCAGTTTTATGTGATTAGGGGTCCATTCTTATGCCCTCATTTAATCTTAATTATTCCCTTAAAGGCTTTCTTTGAAATACAGTCATATTGGGGATCAGGGCTTCAACATATGAATTTTGGGAGACAAAACTCAGTCTGTAGTGCTATTTTAAAAAGGGCACTCTGGTAGGAGTGTGAAGAATGGATGGGAGAGAAAATGAGCCTAGCATAAGGAAGGGCAGTCAGGAGATTACAGTAATAAAAGAGGTGATGGATGACAGTGGCCGGAACTGATGCCTGGTAACCACATCTGGTCATCCAGGCAACTGGGCAATTCCTTTTGGTAAACAAAAAATGTAGGCCTGCCTGAGCACTGTCTGATGCAGGCACTTAAAGCAACCCCAACAACAACCACAGGGCCCCTAGTAAAGCAAATTCCACTCAGTTGGCTGGACAGTTAACTTGCCAAACCTTTGAATTGTTTTACATAACACTTTACCTTCTCAGATACACAGAAACTCCCTCCTTGATGGTATTTTCCCCTGCTTAGTCAAAAGCATGCTAGTGATATGCGGTAGACATCATAGCCACTCTGACTGGCTTTATTTGATTGCGTTCTAGTTATCTGAGGATTAGACAGGTATAGATTCATGTCATGTTCCATGCCTTAGATTCTCATCTAATCAAAACATTGCCAAAACATCGTCTCCTAAATGTGAAATTACTCAGTGAATAAATCATAACGTGAAGCTTACAGGCAAGCCATGTTTAGGACATGAAATTTAAGTAGGAGAAATTACAAAAGGGATAGGACAAACAACTGTTATTCTGAAAATAATTATTTACAGTCTCTTGGTACTTATGTTGGAGTAGCAATGTGGCAAATAGAAAGGAAATACAGATTGAGGGAGTCCACTCAATTAAGCAGGATTTCCTTCCTTTCTATTTACAGAGGATACACGCCAACCTCCTTAGCATAGCAACACAAGGCCTTTCAGGGTCTTTCTTTGCCCATCTGATCAGTCTCATATTCCTCCCACATGCTTCCTTCTTCCTGGAATACTCTCTTCTTCCTTGCCTATGGGTCAAATTGCTGTTTATTTCACAAGTCTTTGCTTAAGCATAACTTCTTCCCTGGTAGATTTTCTGCCTTCCCTGCATCCCCACCCTCCAAATTCTCACATTTTCTTCCCCCTGCACTTCTGTTGTACGTTGTTATGCTTCCATACAGCACATGATGGTTGCAGACACAGTAGACCCTCATTATGCACAAATTCCTTATTTGTGACTTTGCCTATTTGCTAAAATTTATTTGTAACCCCCAAATCAATACTTGCCACACTTTCACAGTCATTGTGGACACACACGATGGCAGGCATTTTGTGTCACCTGACACACACATTCCCAGCTAGGGTCTAATGGGTCAATGAAGTGACACTCTGCTTTCTTGTTTCAGCTCTCATACTATCAACAAGTTGGTTTTCTTTGTGGTCTGTTTAGTGTTATATTTTCTCATTCTTGTGCTTTTTGTTGGTGATTTTCCTGTCTAAAATGGCCCCCTAAGTGTAGTGCTTTAGCGCTACAAGAAGCCTCTGATGTGCCTTACGGTGAAAATAAGTGTGATAGGTAAGCTTCATTCAGGCATGAGTGATAGTGCTGCCGGCCAGCACTATGGTCAGTGTTAAATGAATCAACAATATATGTTAAATAAGATGTCTCTAAACAGAATCCCATGTAAAATAAAGTCACATATTGATCAGTTGACAAAAAAATGTTGCGATCAGAGACTCACAGGAACGTAACCTGGTATTTTCCCTAGCAACAATGCTTCAGTATTTGCCGATTCGGCATTTGGAGTGGATTATAGAATGTAACTCTCACAAATAACAAGAATCAACTATAGTTGCTTATTTGGGTGCCGGTGGAATTCCTTGAGAGATAGGATCATTGTCTTTCAATACCTAACACTAGCATAATGGTTAATATAAGTACATGGTTGGTGCTTAATATTCTTGACAATAATACCAAAGGATATTTCAAATTCTGATTTCATTAGTCATTATGGGTTCTTCCTTATTCCAAGTCCATTGGGAATGCCTACTGAAAGGCCAGATAAGTCATTTTTAAATATCAGCTTGGGCATTATCTCCTAAGGAATTGTTAATGCTCTTAAACAGTTATTGACTTAAAGGGGTTGTAGCAATACTGGGCTGGGAGTTATGTAACTCTAGGAAGAGTCAAAGCGTATTATCTATTAATACTATACCCCGACAAAAATAGGCTCCTTAAACAGAATTTTCTAAGGCTGTGGGTTTCAATGACAGGGCCTACCAATTTGCATTTTTAACAAGGACGCTAGTGATTTTGATGTAAGATGTTCACAAACCACACTGTGAGAAACAGTGCTATACCAAGTGTTCCTTACCTGGTTGTCCTCTCTGGGGATCCCTAAAGGGATTTTTAACTCGGCTATTTTTGGAGATCAGTAAAATACTTTTTAGCAAATGACTGACTCCATGAATTGTAAATCTTTTACCATATGTGTGCATTTACAATAAACTCTACTGGGTCTATTCCATCTCTTCTTCGCTAAGGAGCAAGTGATAATCAGTTTGACTAAGGAAAGGTTCAGGTTCATTCTAAGATCTCTTTAGGTGTCCACTGCTCTTGTTCCTTGCAGTCCACTCTGAGCTGGGAGATTAGCTTCTAATTTGCAATGTCTCTTAAGGCTAAGTTTTAGTGTAGTATCAAGATAGGCTAGGCTATGGTAACATACACCCCCCCAAACTTTCTGTGCTTAAAAAACAAAAGTTTATTTTTTTCTAATACGACATGTCTAGCTTGTGGTGGCAGGGACAGTGCTCACTAATGTTCATCCAGGGACCCAGGCTAATGGAAGCTTTATCATTTTATAACATTCCTATTTCAACACAAGGTTTCAAGGCTTGCTGTGACAGGGAAAATAAGCATGAAGAACCATGCACTGGATCTTAAATGCATCTGTCCAGAAGTGGCGCATCATTTCTGCTCACATTCCATTGGCCAAAGCAAGCCATTGGCTATACAAAACTTCAAGAGAACAGGGAAGTACAATCCTCCAGTATTCCCAAAAGGAGGAGAGAAGAGAAATATTGAGGAGTATTTTTAATGCCTATGACAATCTGACAACCAAATACTAGGTTCACTTTTTTCTCCATATCTAGAATATGCTCTTTCCTTCACTCCCTACAAGAGAGAATCCCAAATCCCCATGAGACACAGTCAAAGACAAGTCATCTGCTCTGCCTCATTTGCTTTCCTAATAACTTCAATAAATGTTCACATTCTGTGAGAGAAAGAATGGTAGACATGCAGCAGTAACTGGTCTGGAGCAATTCTGAAAACTCACTGGGCATGTGATGGTTTCCTACCTTGGAAGTAGAGAACATTCCTTGATTGAACTCCATTCTGATCCCTAGGAGAGACTCCCAGTCCATGAATCTCCATGGCCTTTGGCTTGGCCCTATAGGAGGTCCTTCCTTCTCTATTATCATCTTTGGCCCCATATCTGAAGTGGCCATTGGACGATGCTGCCATCTCAGTATAGGTCTTCAGGCTTTGCTGTGGCAGGAGTGGAGAATTACACTCTGGATCTTAAACACTTCTGCAATGAAGTATATTATGTCATTTTCTTGGCCAAACCAGATCAAAGCTACTATAAATGGGTAGAGTCATGTAATCCTCTCATGTGCTCAGAAGGGGAGAACAGCTCAAATACATGGGTGAGCTTTGGTGTTGTTTATTACTGAGTTCCGCAATCCCCGGGCCACAGACCAGTACCGGTCTGTGGCCTGTTAGGGCTGCACAGTAGGAGCTGAGTGGCAGCCCAGCGACTAAGCTTTATCTATATTTACAGCTGCTCCCCATCCCTCACATAACCACATAAGCTCCGCCTCCTGTTAGATTGGCGGCATTAGATTCTCATAGGAGGCTGAAGCCTAATGTAAACTGCACATGCGAGGAATCTCCTTATGAGAATCTAATGCCTGATGATCTGAGGTGGAGCTGAGGTGGTGATGGTAGCACTGGGGAGCGACTGCAAATACAGATTATCATTAGCAGAGAGGTTTGACTGCACAAGAAATATAATGCACTTGAATCATCCTGAAACCATCCCCCACCACTGGTCTGTGGAAAAATTGTCTTCCATGAAACTGGTCCCTGGTGCCAAAAAGGCTGGGAACTGCTGGGTTACCACACTTAAGTTTCTGCTTATGCACTTGCTTAAAGTACAGAATTATAGCAGACAGACTAGGGTTCAAGGCTGGCTTTGCTATTTCCTTTCCCTGAGATCTTAGAAAATTACTAACCTGTTTAATAAACCTCAGTTTCCTTACTTATAAAATAGAGATGATCAGAGTGCTTCCCTCTTTGTGTGGCTCCAAGGATGAATGCAAGTACGTAGCAAAGTGCCCAGCATATAGTAAATGCTCTCAAACGTTAGTTGTGGTGTTTGCTATCTTCCTGACCATAACATTCTGTATTAGAATATTCTGGAAATCACATTCTTTTCACAGACTAGGTATTCTTTGCTGTGGTGGCTGCAATCTTTGAGTGTGGTGGAATGATGGAGAAGGATTTTTAAGTCCTTTGTTGGCAGAGCTGCTTTCTGAGAGCCTGCATTTGCACAGCACCATGACACTTGCCATACAACATCATGAAACATCTCCCTGGCATGCTAGTTAGGGAAATTTTGTTCATTCACATCATGCCAAGCATGGTGAGGGTCATAGACTCCCTCTAAGCATGTGCATTTCTTTGCTCGAATCATTGTACACACTAGAATGATACACAAAGATTTCTGAGAAATAAATGAATTTTAGCAAATTCAGGAGAAGTTACAGGAAATAATCAGTGGATTAATAACACTGTGAAGGGAAAAAAGCTCTGTTAAGGACATCATCCTTTGAGCCTTCTGGATGCTGCTAATGACATCTCTTCCCTTACTATCCTGAAGCAAGATTTCTTAATAAGGAATAATGTCTAATTAATTCCTCTGCAGCAATGGAGAAACATCCAACTAACTCCTACAAAGCACTTTGGAAACCCATGATACACCAGGCATTATATTTACCACTTTTAACATAAAAATGTGTAAGATATGGTTCTTGCCCTCAGAAATTACCAGTCCAATGAGGAGAAGATGAATAGGTGAGCAGAAAATTCCATACAATGGATTAAATACTCCAACAGAAGATCAAACAAAATGCAATGGGTTCTCAAACAAGGGAGCAACTTAGGTCTCCTTGGGGTGTTAAGATTTAGTCTAGTTGCTGAATAGATCATCAAAATGCAGTTAGTATTTCTTTACTGTGACTTATGTATATAGCCAATATGTTCACTTTATAATCTTGGGATAATAGACCAATAATAGACCAACTAGAGATTGGGTTCCTGTCAGATTTGCCTTGGCTTTATTACATTTTATAACAGCAGGATAGCCTATTAGGTTTATTGTGTTTGTTTTGTTTTGGTTTGGTTTTTTTCCTCCTGGCCTTGTTTGTGAAGAAGTGTATATAAAATAAAATACTCAGTTGATTTACATATTAGCATCTGGGTATCCTTCATCAACACTATTCACAATTTTACATTTCTAGTGCCTCCTACTCAGGAACCTCAGAGATAAACTGGTTAATGTTATCGATCAATTTGCCTTTCTTTTCATCAGAAATGTAGAAATATATATTATTATATTTTGGCATGCTGAATTTGACCTTTTCCAGGCAAGTTGTTTCATCTTGCTGGGACAAAGGGAGTAAAACAGGCTGTAAAAAGCAAGTCAGAGGGGAAGATTACTGATGAGAAAGAAAACTTGATTCAGAAGAGAGGCAATGGCATTCACAGTGTTTTTAAAGTACTTAAGATATTGTACTCTCTCAAGAGAATCTGCCTTCAACAAGCAAAGAAGAATGTCAGGAAATTGTATGACTCTTGAAAATAGCTCTCCATCAAAGAGCGATAAGAGAGCTCTCTGAAAGCATGAACTTATGGAGTGGGAAACCCAGGTAATACCAAGACTATCATCTAACAAACTTTCTGAGACTTTGGCCGTTATCTCAAATTGAGAAAAGATAGATAAGTGAGGAATTAAAAACAAATGTGGTTTCGAGTCCAACAGAAAACAAGATAAATCTGAGTCTAGTACCTAGTTAGGCAAAAGCATAAACTGGGTCTGGCCAATCCTAGGCAGAGTAGCCACACGTGGCTGTGCAGGTGCACAACAGCAGCACCGTGGAGAAAGCATCATCCACAGCATAGGCCTGTGTATTTATTTTTTGGGGGAAGATGACAGCAAAGCGTCTTGTTCTAACAAATCCATATACCGGGAAAATTTTCTAATAAGTGGATACAAGTGTCTCGAGGAAGGGGCTCCCTTTCTAATTTGCACTAAAGTACTATATGACTAGCAGCAGCCCTGGCTCCTGCTCAAAAATAATGAGTTCAAACATTCCTCAGCATTCTTTGATTCTTGAGTCCATTCTGGCAAGATTGTATCACCAGACCTCATTCATTCATTCAGCAAACAACTGAATGGGCATGAGGACACAACAGAGAACAAAATAGATGGAACTCCTTGCCCTCAAGAAGCTTTTCTTCCAAAGTAAACTTTGAACTGAGGAGGCGGGAAGAATAGAAGACAGGGAGAGTGTGGAGCAGGGGAACATTTCAGGGCTTTGAGGGGAGAAAGATCCTCTATTTGGTCCTGGCTCCAGAATGGTATGATCTCAGGCAATTTGGCTCTTCTCACATTATTCCTCTGTAGGAAAGTTAATAATACTCTCCTCATTGGGTTCATTGGAAAAGTTAAAGATAATATACTAAAAAATATTTTAGTGTGGAGCTTATGACATAGCAAGTATACGATTGATGGTAGTAACGGTCATTATTATTATAATTATTATCTAAGTAGGCATAATAGCATGGACAATCCAATCCTGAGTCTACCCCTGGGCAGCAATGTCTGATGATTGTGGCTGCCCTTAGATGGAGGGAGGGTGTTAGAACTGGGAGTTTTATTCTACTTCTTGTGGATTTATTTCTCTTCTTCACTGTGTAAAATTTGTTCTCTAAACCTCGCTGAAGAAGTCCAGGATAGTGAAAACAGGACAGACCTCATGACCTATGTGAGAAAAAAGATTTAGAAAGAATTAAGATCTTAATAACCTATGTGGGAAATGGACGTTGAAATGAGATTCATCTAAGATGGCAAGGCCATGCTTAGTTATGTTTCTACATGTTTCCAGAGGGGATGAGTTTTATGGGAAAGAGAGATTCAGTCAGGAGGTTGTGGCGGGTCAGTTCCAGGAGGCCGACTCTGAGATGGAGATTTCCATGCAGGAGGGTTGCTGAATGCACTCCTGGGTTCAACACCTGAAGGGAGCAAAGAAAGCAGGATTGAGCAGAAAAGGAAGTTAAACTACAACACGCTGAAACAGAGGCCTCAGCTAAACTTACAGAAACTCTGGATTTGAGGTGGCTCTTCAAACTTACCACCATCATTGAACAGTCATTGCCTGCAGGCTACCCTTGAGGAGGAGAATAACCTTGAGTGGGGTGGCTCTCTTAAGAGGAAGGTGAGCCCCATTAAGGAACTCAGCTGACAGCCGTCAGCTGCCAACACACCCATCAGCTAGGGAAACAAGCGCTGCAGTCCTGGAGGGAAAGAACTGAGCAATGCATCTACGACAGAGGTGAAGGCCACCTCCAAGGCAAACCCATCCATAAAGAACCCTGCAGACAGGTGAGTTAGCTGTGCATTCTGATCTTGTCCTCATTGTGGCATATTGAAAATAATAATATTTTTATGGTGCACCGGGGTAAACAGATTAGGCTGCTTGTCAGAAGTGTCAGGCTCAGGGTCTCCAGCTGCCACAAGGCCACCAGACAACCCTGGGGACTAAGAGGATCAGGGTTCTAGCAAACCCATTTATATAACTGAGCCTAATAACACTGTGTGGGAGGTGGTGAATAAAGTTCTTAAGGGCAAATTTTGATGGGTGCAAAATGACAAGAATCATTTGGGAAAGGAACGGGGTCACTAGTCTATAAGAAGTAAACGTAATCCCTTCTGTCACATTTGTGTAAGGCTCACTCTTTGAGTGCCTTAATTGCCACAGAATCAAAGGCTAGGCTCTAACTCATAATGTCTTCACTTTAAACCCATCCCCCAACACAGGGTTTTGAGATCCATGAAACCTCCCTGGGTCCACAGACATGAATTTAGTTTTTCTGGGGCTGCCTATCACTTTGGAACCAGAATTCAGCTTATCACTATCTAGCCTGATTGAGGTGTCCCTAAAATGCATTAGAAATTGCTCTTCTCTTTCCTTTTTGTACTTAATCAGGGGGAGAGGAACAAGTAACATTCTGTAGCCTGCATCTATGCTGCTCATTACAAAATGATAAAAGCCAGACAACCGTACTGTGGCTCACAGTCATGATCTGCTGCTGTGTCTCATCATAGATTTGTAAGTCAATGCCCTGTTGACACTTCTATTATTAAGCAACACATCAGACCTCACAAACTAGGGTCAGAGATGTGTTTTGTTTGGCCCCCATAGTGTTAATTCATACAGTAGATTTTTTAAATGTTAAATTAATTTCCAGCATAAGAAAATTGGGAGATTTATGAAAAAAATCAAAGGATCTGGAACAGGTGGGCCTTGGTTTGTTCACATATGGTGACAGTTGGTTCAAGCTGAGTTTTAGCTACATCTTCTTGAGATGGGATGCTCTGGTTTGCCTCAGTCCACATGATGTCCTAGTACCTTCCTTCCCAATTGCTTTAATCATTTATGTTACTTGCTTTGGCCCTGTAGGTGTGAGTTGGATACTTATTTGTATAAATATGGGGTTGCCTCTTGAGACCTCTAACAGGCATGGAGGAAAATGGTCAAAATTAGTCTTGGGGACAAAATAAGTATTGTAACTGATTGGTATGACTTTGATTCATCAGCTACTCTGGAACATGGCCAAGGTCATGGGAGCCCATAGATGGTACCCAGCAGGGAAGAAAACAGCCAAGCAGCAGCTACTGAAGGGGAATGGTTGTGGAAATGGGGAGTTAGGGGATGCCTCCAAAGAAGTTCAGCAATAAAGACCCATGATCAGAAATAGGTCAGTAAGAGGCCACTACTGAAAAGTAAGGGTCAGAAAACTCATAAGATAAGTAAAAAAAGTGGGTTCCAGGAACCTAGAATAAAAGGAAGTGAAACTGGAAAGGTACTCACTTGCCTCTGGTGGCCAGGGGTTCCCCAATATTGGCCTTATCCCGTTTGCATATCAGACTCGGCCCGTAGTTTCTAAGAGGACATGGACTCAGCCTCTGACACCACGAGGGACTCAGACAACTGATAAACAGAAAAATATCTGGCTGAAAACAAATATATTTGTTCCAGGTTGTATTCTGTTCCATCCCAGTCCAGAGGCTAATATGCTCACTGTTAATATCCAAAGCTAGGTGTTATTTATGTAAACAGTATAAGCATAGAAACAATTGAAATTAAAATCAGGTAACATACGTTGTTGGGTAACCATTCTAGACCTGCTACAGCTGTGATACTCGATCAGCTACAGCTGTGACAATGGATCAGCTCAGCCCTGTCCCAGTAGACATTGTATAGTATCATCAGTTCCTCAGGAAACTTGCTGCCCTTTTTCTCCTTCTGCACAGCTCCATACCTGTCACAAGCATGGGGAATTTTAAGTCATGTATTAGGCAGGAATGAATCTATGACATTCTTGATGTTAGTCCTGCTTTCTACAAAAGCCTATATATTAAGTGCTGCAGGGATTACTATCTAGGAAGGAGTGGTTCTGCTGTGTTTGTTTTGTGACAGTAGTTCTACAGGCAGTCTTGTCTTTTATGTTAGATTTCTGAATGAAATCCCTGTATGATAGTGGTCACACTGGTCAGGTATGTCCCCTCCTCCCTCTCTTAGCACATTGACTTATTATCCCACTCTCTCCTACAGGGTTTTTGCTGAGAAATCTACTGATAGTCACATTGACACTCCTTTGTATGTGATATGTTTCTTAACTCTTGCTGCTCTGAGAATTTTTTCTTTGTCTTTGATTTTTTTTCCTAGAAAAAGAAAAAGTAAACTTTGTCTTTCGATTTTGATAGTTTGGTTATTATGTGTTTTGGTGAATTACTCTTTGGGTTGAATTTTACTAGAGACACCCATGTTTCCTGTACCTGGATGTTAGCATTTATCCCCAGATTAGTGATATTTTTAGCCATTATTTCTTTTTATATGCTCTCTGGCACTTTTTCTTCATCTCTTTCTGTAACTCCTATTGTGGAAAAGTTTGGTCTCTCATTGATGTCCTATAATTCCCACAGGGTTTCTTCATTCTTTTGGCTTTTTGCTCTTCTGATTAGGTAATTTCAAATGTTTTGTCCTCTAGCTCACTGATTCTTTCTTCTGCTTGATCTGCTGTTAAAGCTTTCTACTGATTTTTTTACTTCAATCATTGTGTTCTTTATCATTAGGATTTCCGTTTGGTTCTTTTTTATTGTTTCTATTTCTTTGTCAAAATTCTTGCTTTGTTTATGCATTATTTCCCAAATTTTGTTTAAGTTTCTATCCATGTATTCTTGCTGTCCATTGAATTTCTTTAAGAGGATTATTCTGAACTACTTGTCAGTCATTTCATAGATCTTCATTTCTTAAAGATCCATTATTGAGTTTTATTAGTTTCTTTTGGCGATACCATCATTCCTTGATTCTTCATAATCCTTGCATCCTTGCATTGTTGTCTGCACATTTGAGGAAACAATCCTCTCTTCTGGCCTTTATAGGTGTTTTTGGCAGGGATAGACCTTCACTATTTAATCTATCTTGGGATTCTTGAAGGGCCAGCTGGTGACAATTACAGTCAGGCAGAGCTTGTTGTGGATTTTCTGTGGTGGGGTTGCTGCCTTTGCTCTGATGTTTATTGGGGCTGCTGGCTGGACTCTGGTGTCTGGCAAGAAGACTGGCTGGGCTCTGCTATCAGTCAGAGCTACTGGCTAGGTATTGTGATGGCTTCTGGTTAGGCCAGTCAGAGGATGTAATCCTTGGCTCAGAAATTCAGCTGAATTTGGGATTATTTGGGATCTGAAGTTGAGCAGGGTGGCAGGCTAGACCCTGAGGTTGGGCAAACTCACTGCTTGGGCTGGGGACAGGCAGGACCAGAGGTTATGATCTTTAGAAATGTGCAGTTGAAGATTGTCCCCCTGTGAGGATGAAGCCATGGAATGGGCTTTTGACTGAATTGAGCAGATGTGTTTCTTCCTGGATCAAGTATGTCTGACTCCATCGCTTCTTCAAAAGAGGTGGAGGTGGGCATCTCTGTGCCTGGGAAGGATTGTTGGGTAGTTGCTCGGTATGGAGACTAGCTGCCTAGGCACTCAAGCTAGATTGAACTTCCCACTGTTCTTCTGAAGGTGACTAGCTCAGCTTTGTGGATGGGCTATGAAGTTGGCTAATATCTCTGATTGGGTGCCCCAGGTGATAAGAACACAGAGGTATCACCAAGATCTGCATGCTGGTTACTATGGCTTCTGTTTCCTTTCTTTGTTTCTACCTGACCTTAGGTGGTCTAGCCTTGCCACTACCCCAGTGTTCTTCATGAGGTGAGACTGGAGTGGGTTTACTGGGAGGAAGCATCTCAGAATGCTAGGGAAGCTGGTTTACTGCCTCCAGTTCTCTTTTCCCCATGTAGAAACTATGGGCCCAGGGAAATCCTTTTCTGGCATTGTGCTGACTTGGGGGAGGGAGGAGGTGGCATGTCAAAGTGAGACCTTCTGTTTTAGTTTTCATTAAGTTCTGTGAACCAGGGGAGTATCTCAGGCTTGTATTCAAGTATTGGTGTTTTCAAAAAGATGTTCTGGTATGTGGATAGCTAGTTTAACTTTCTCTAGGGGGCAGTGAAGCCTGAAACTTCCTATTCTGCCATCTTGCTGATGTCAGTAAGGAAACTTTAAATCACTTTCAATTACTATACCCTCTTCTCAGGATATACATGAGAAAAGAAAGCAATTATTCCCAAAGAATGATAATGAAATTACATTTTTGTCTTTCCAATCTTTAATATTTCCCTTTCTAATATCAGCTTTCAAGTCCCTCCTTCCTTAAGAACAAAATAAACCAAAAAATACTCTTAACTTCAACCATGACATTATTTGCAGCTACAGTTCCTGTTCCATCTCTTTTTTTGTACTATTGAACTTCCAGATAGCGACATCTCAACACTCATTGTTTCCACTTCATCACTTCCTCCTCTTTCCTCAACCTCTTACAATCTGATTTCACCCTCACTGTTCTGTTGAAAGTACTCTTTGAAGGATCAAAATGATCTAATTGGCAAATCCACAAATCACTTCTTATCATCCTTAGCTTCCTTGCGGCACTATTGAACATTGTGTCCTATTTAAAACTCCTTTTTAAAAAATTTTTCCTGATAATGTGTTCTGCTAGTTTCCCTCTTATATCTTTATCTTTGACCTTTTCTCCCTCTCTGGGTTATTTTCCACCTTTTGCTCCTTTAATATAGAGTTTTGCAATAATGAAATATTTTATACATATGAAAATGTATAGAGAACATGAAGGATACCCATATACCCACCACCCAGCCTAAGAAGGAAAATATTGCCCTCTGTGTATGCCTTCTTGATTGTTTTCTCCTCTTTCTCCACCAAAGAGGTAACATTTCCTGAACTTTGAGATTATCACTCATATACATGCCTTTATACTGTTACTGAGAATATCTGTTATGATATTTTCTTGCCTACTTGAGCAGCTTGTGCTTGCGTGAGTACCTATCAAAGACTATGACAGGGAAAGTGCTCCCTAAAATTGTGCAATGTGCAACCTGCACAAAGAGATTTGGGGTCTTCATTGTTTTGCTTGGTTTTGGACTTTTATATATGGTATATACTGTATGTATGTACATATGTATGAATGTATATATGCATGTGTGTAACTTGCTTCTTTCTCTGAACATTATTGCAATCCAGAAGATTACTCTCATATCTCACACCAATTGCAAATTCAGGGGGTTCTGAAAACCACCCTTACATTTGATAATTCACTATAAGAATATTCATTTATCTCACTGGAAGCTGTTCTACTCACATTCATGGTTTATTATAGGGAAAGGATACAGAGTAAAATCAGTCAAGGAAAGAGATGCATAGGGCAGAGTCCAAGAAACTATTAAATATGGAGCTTCCAGTCGTCTTTTCTGCATGGAATCATAGATAGCACTACTTCCCCAGCAACGATATATGACAATATGCAGGAAGTATTGCCAACCTGGGAAGCTCACCAAAGCTTTGGTGTCCAGAGCTTTTATTCGGACTCCATGCTTGACTGCGTATGGCTGACCTCTGACCTCCAGCCCTTCCAAGGTAGAGTGGGTACCAGCTGGCTGAAAGCTCCTGGTATAATTCACACTGTTAGACTGGCAAACAAAGACACTCCTGTCAGGCATGACATTCCAAGGGCCTAGAGATCAACTCTCACTAGTTGAGGGGCAAAGTCTAGAATTCTTTTTGAATAAGGTTAATCCTTCACTACGCAGTTGTGTTTGAGACACGTATTCTTATTGTTGCAGGTGGCTGAAGTTTGTCTTTTTTACTCTTAAACACATTTGGATGGTTTTTAGGTTTTGGCTGTTAAAAACAATGCTGCTATGAACATTTGGATACATGCATCCTGTTGCACATGTGCAAGAGTTATTTTTGTTTTTGTTTTGAGTTATTTTGTTTCTGGGGAGAGAATTGCTGGAGTATAGGTTATGTGTTTCTTCAAATTTACTAGACAGCATCAAACTGTTTTTCAAAGTGGGTATACAAATTTACACTTCTACGAGCATTGTAAGAAATTTTACAGCCTCTCCATGCCCTCACCTACATTTGCTATTGTCAGATTGTCTTATTTGTTATTTTTTGATGGGTATGTAATGACATCTCATTGTTTAAATCTCATTGTTTAAATCATTTTCCTAATTATTAATGAGTTTTAGTTCCTTTTTTAAGAGAAAGAAGTTTTATTATTGAATAAATATTAAACCAGAATGTGATGCCCATCACAGGCAATTCACTAAAAGATAGGAAAGGCAGAAAGAAATCTCAGTATTTATATAGCTATGTGGATACAACCCATTACATTCATTTTTTCAGAAGAAAATTTTTAATTTTCTAGTGTCTTTAATGACTGGAGGTAAATTTTACAATCTGAAGTCAGGTGATAGCTGACAGATTTCCAAATGCACCCAGGGAACAATACTGTGCCTTCTGAGATCCACATCTAGAAGTGAAATTTCTAGGTTGAAGCATGTGCTCATCTTCAACTCTACTAGAAACAGCAGTGCGTCTTAAAGTGGCCCTGCTGACTTACACATCCATTCACAGTGGATTCATGGTCCAGTTGCTTAACATCTATTCATATATGTCCTGCTTTTTATACTATTATTGGCCACTGGATTTTCTTGTAATTGCCTGTTTATATCATTTGCTCATTTTTCATTTGAGTTGTTTGTTTTTTTCCTTATCAATTTTTTTGAGTCTTTTAATATTGTGGTATTATGAACACTACACTTTTGCAGTTATATGCATTGAAAATACATTTGCTTAGTCTATCTTTTTATTTTTATGGTATGTAATGAACTGAAATAGCAAATTTTAATACCTTGAGTTTATTAGTATTTTCCTTCATGGTTTGTGATTTTTGCGTTTTGTGTGAGAATCCCAAATACCTGTGGCCAATATATTCTAATTTTAAAAAGTTTGGTTTTTCACATTCTTGTTAATCACCTGGAATTTATATTTGTTTACAGTGTGAGATTGGGTATATTTTTATTTTTTTGACATGGAAAAGAATCAATTTTTTTAGCATGATTTATTGAACAGTTGATCCTTTACCCAATGACCTATGATGCTACATATGTTCTACATTAAGTTTCTAGATATGCATGGTCAATTCCTGGGATTTCTGTTTTATCTTTTGTCTATCTCTGGCCAATATCTTACTGTCTTAATTACTATAATTCGATAATAAATATTGATATTATATAGGACAAATCCCCCAATCTTGTTTTTCTTCTTCAAAATTTTTTTTTTTTTTTAATTTTTTTTTTTTGAGACAGAGTCTCACTGTGTTGCCCAGGCTAGAGTGCTGTGGCGTCGGCCTAGCTCACAGCAACCTCAAACTCCTGGGCTCAAGCGATCCTCCTGCCTCAGCCTCCCGAGTAGCTGGGACTACAGGCATGTGCCACCATGCCCGGCTAATTTTTTCTATATATTTTTAGTTGTCCGATTAATTTCTTTCTATTTTTAGTAGAGACGGGGTCTCGCTCTTGCTCAGGCTGGTCTCGAACTCCTGAGCTCAAGCTATCCTCCTGCCTCAGCCTCCCAGAAAGCTAGGATTACAGGCGTGAGCCACCACGCCCGGCCCAAAATTTTTATATTCATTATTGGTCTTTTGTTCTCCTCTATACATTTAACAATCATCTTGTTAAATTCATGAAAACATTTTGATTTGCAGTTGAAATTACATTGGATTAATGAATGAATTCTAGGAAAGTTGACATCTTTATAATATTGAGTCTTTTAATTCATAACATTGTGTATCTTTCCCTTTATTTGGGATATCTGTATCTTTTAATATTTAAAAATTTTTTCTCCATAAAGGTTTTCTGCATCTTTGGATTTATTCCTTGTTATCTTATATATATATATATATATATATATATATATATATATATACACATGTATATATACATATATTTGCTACTATTATAAATGATATATTGATATTATAAATGATATTATAAATGATATCTTCTCTGTTGATGTCATTTAGAAATGCATTTGAGTTTTATATATGATCTTACATTCTGCAAATTTACAGGGAAAATTATTATAAATTATTTATGATTTATTAATTTTAAATAATTTATCCGTAGACTACATCATATAAGAATAATAAATTTTATTTCTTACTTTACTGTCCTTTTATTTCTCTGTCTTGCTGTATTGGCTTGAACATCTAGTGCAGTGTTGAATAGGAATGGTGATAGAGGGTGTTTTTGTCTAGTTTCTGATTTAAAAAAAATGCTTCTAATGTTATATTAGTGAGTATAAAGTTTGCTCTAGATTTTGGAAGACGTTCCTTATCATGTTAAGCAATTTATCTTCTATTCCTAGTTTGCTAAGTTTTTTAAAAAATATAATGAATGGGTGTTGAATTCTAGCTAATGTTTTTTTTTATTAAATGTTTCAAATGCATCTATCAACAAGCACATTTGTTTTTTCTCATTTTAATTGGTAATCTGGTAAATAATACTAGTAGACTCTGTTAAACCATCCTTGAAGTCATAGAATAAATCTTCATTGATCACGATATTCTGTCTATATCTATTTACCTTTTTGTATACACACACATACATTGTTAAATAAGATTTGCTAGTACAAGTCCTCAAATAACACCGTTTCATTCAACATTATTTTATTATAAACTTAATGAGAAAAACAATGAACACCACTGTATGGAGTTGATATGTTCTCCCCATGTTTGCCCCCTGTGTGTATGGGTTTCGTCCCACACGTAAAAGATGTGAATGTTAGATTACCCCCACACCCCGAAGATGTGCAAGTCAGGTTCATTGGCATGTCTAAACCTGCAATGGGATGGTGTCTTGTCCTGTGTTGGTTCCTGCTTTGTGCCCTGAGTTGCTGGATTAGGCTCCAACTACCCTCAACTATGAACTGCAATGATTGGGTAAATAATTATTTACTTGTTTTCATTAATCTTTTCTAATATATGTATAGCTCACATTTATTTCAATGTTTAATATTAGAAGAGTTTGGGGTCTTTCTTTAGAAGTTTGGTGACGTTTTTGTGACCAGAAATATGCCATAGGAACTTAACTCTTGTTTGTACCAATTAGCCTATAGTAAAGTTAGCTTCATTGTAAGTTGTTTTGCTTAAAGCTGCAGTTTCCAAGAACCTATCAAATATTAAGTGAGGACCGACTATATTACATTTAGGATTTTCTCTCTTTCTTTCCCTTCCTTCTTTCCTTTCTCTTTATTTCCTTTTTTCTTTTTTCCGTATCTTAAAGTGAGATTGGAAATGAAGGCATTTTAACTTCCACTCTCATAGCTCTCACCAGATGAATCTCAGATCATTACCTCCATCCAGCCTGGTATTTCTCTTGGGCTCCAGACCATGTAGTTTCACCTGAACACTTCTTTTGCATATGCTCAAAAATCATCTTCTACCAATGGATACTCTTTTCTCTGACTTCCTTTACCTAAAAATCACCTTTGATCTCTCCTCTTTATTATATCTCATATCCAATTAATTTCCATGGCCTGTTAGTTGTGCCATGTGACATATTTTACTTCATCTGTTAATTTCCATCCTGACTGTCATAACCCAGGTCCTCATTAGTGCTTCCCAAGATTATTGCAAGAGCGATCTAACTAGTCTTTTTCTCTGTAGTTTGATTCCCACCCCCATTCTCCCATTGTATACAGACTGTGTCAGGTAATCTTTAAGAAACATGTTTCTCATTATATCAGTCTCAAGGGCATGCTGTGGCTCTTTATTGTTTATATGATAGTTGAATGCTTCCTGATTTAGACTTGAATGTCTTTCCATTCAAGTCCCACCGAGTCCCCCTTCAGAACCTATCCTCTGGCTATATTAGTTGTTTCTCAACATGTTCTAGCATTTCCAACCTCTAAACTTTTTCCACATTGTCCTTACAATGAACAGTTATATTACATTCCGGGTAGTGAGCCAGCTGCTTGATGTCCATCTCTTTTAGTTAGCATCATGCCTCTTTGATGGTAAAGATTGCTTCATTTACTGAGTAATTACATGACCCAGGCACTGATCTATCATCGCATTTAATTCTCACAACAGCACTATAAGATAGGTGCTGTTATTATCCTTACTTTTCAAATGAGGAGATGAGATATAGAGAGGTAAAGCCACTTGCCCAGGGACTGTACAGCCAGGAAGTGGCAGATGCAGGATTCGAATGTGAGCAGTTAGATTCTGGAGCCTCCACACCTCAACATTACGGGGGAGGAAAGCAAGGATAGGAGAAGGAGAATAACTTGTCCATCGGGGCCAGGGCTTTAGGTGTATTGGTTAACGACTCTTTCTCTGATTCTTTTATTTCCTCTTCCAGACTTTCACTTCCCCAGCTCCTCCCATGTTTACTGTAAAGTCTAATTCCTGCAGTAAATCCTTTAATCCCATACCACAGTGCTTTGCTTTCCTGACTGAACCCTGACACACTCCCAGTACTTTCCAGCTTACACATAATTTACATAGACACGATCTCATTTACTTCAAAGCTTTCCTGGGATTCTAATTATTATTATTATTTTCTTTATGAGTCTCCATAAACAAAGCCTCTCAAGAGTGAAAATGGTAAAAGAAGAGAGAAATGCTCTTCCTGTCGTGCTCTGCAAAGTCTTAAGTGAGAAAAGAGATACAAAATATAGGAGTCACAGTTCATGCATTTGCCAGATGAAAGTAATTCTGAACTTACAGATACTTTTTCAAGAAGGTGGAGGATTGCAAGTCGGGAGGACAGCTCCTGGAGAGTGAAAATAAATTCTGCCACTTTCCAGGAGAGTTTTATTTCCTCCATCTGTTTATACATTTTTCTTTCCTTATGTTCGTGGTTCATCTCTGGCTCAAGAGATGCACGGTGCTGGGGGCTTGATGGCTGGGAGGGCTGCAGGGATGGTGTGGACTGCTGCTGCAGCGATGTGATGCAATTCTTGGCATTTGTGCAAAGGTGCAGAGCTCAGGCAGCCACAGAGTGGTGGAAATAGCTCTGGGAACCCTGACTTTTACTGGGAAATCGCTTGATTTTAGGTGAGGCCATGAGATCACAAAAAAGAAGATTGGTAGCAAACTTGTTTAACAACTTCAGGGTAGTCTTGGCTATGCATGGATACCTTCACTACCAGTAACATGGATTTTAGCTTTTGATGCCCCTTGACTAAGAAGATCAGGCCTTCCAGGGGGCTAAATCTACTGAGTTTTGCCTCAATTGCCACTTGCCGAATATTGCACAGGTAACAGAAAGGAGAGACAGAGATCCTAAGCCATGGCTTACGTTGTTTTAGGATGTGGAAGTGATGGCAGTATGTGCAGTGGTTATGAGTGCCGCCTCTGACGTGAAGACATGGGTTTTCTTCTCTAAACAAGCATTAGTTGAGGGCCCACTGTGTGGCAGGCTCAACACCAAGTCAAACGTTTGTATTTCAGCCCCTCCACTTATCAGCTGAGCAACCTCCGGCAAGTTATTTAACCTCCTTGAGCTTCCTTTCTGAATGGAATTTTAATGTCTCCCTCATAGGGTAGTTGAGATCTGAATGAAAAAAAAAAATCTTCGTGGAGCATTTAGTACGCTAGCAGAGTGCCCACCACATAATAGGCAATCTGCTGATTAATGGCAGAAATAACAATAAAACCAGAAATAATACCAAGGACATCTGACTTCTATTCTGATACCCTTTTCACATTAACTTTTTGTTTTTAAAAAAATCAGTTATGTTACATTATGACCACTCATATAGTGCCTTCTTATTCCATGTGGCAAAGCAGATACTTGTGTTGTAAAACCTCGTGTGGTTAGAGACCATCTTCCTGGTTCTACTCATTACTTTCCAATCTTGGCATATCTTTCAAACTTCCTTTATACTCCATAAATCCTCTCTTTTCCCCCTCACAGCTTTCCTTCAACGGGATACCTATTTGTTGTGTTTGCTTGATCTGGACACCAGGTGGCGCCTGGCATCAGATTTGGAAAAGCAGTTGTCAAGGGAACCGGGCTTTGTGCCAGCCTGGGAGGCAGGCTGGCTTTTCTCCTCTAGGGATGCTAATCCAGAAGGGAGAGGTTGTGTGCTGGAAGCACTAACCTTCAAGAATTCTCCTCTCCCTCTTGTCATTTGGAAAGGAAAGGAATTTTTACTTTTTTAAAATAAGGTAAAGTAATTTTAAAGTCTACCCCTAAACAAGACCCTATCACATCCAGCTACCAAGTAATCCAAAATGATAGCTTCCTAATGTTCATGCAAGGCCTTCACTGAGAATGACATTTCCATTTTCTGTGGCAACAGGAAAAGGAATCAGAACATAAGCTCTAATGAGAAAGGTAGTTACTCAGACGGAGGTAAAGGGTCTCCAAGGGGAACTGGATTGCAGCCTTGAATGAGAAATATGACTATACTTCATAGAAGCTGTCATTGATTATAAGTCTCCCCATTGTTTTATTTGCACTAAGAAAGAAAAATATCCTGCCAAATAAATTGAATCGTTGATTGTAAGGCCCAACCTGATTTCAGAGATATTAAAATGTGAAAAAAACTTTGTGCTTTTGAATCAATAAAATACGGTAGCTCTGAGGACAGTATTCAGAAGCAGTTGCCTCCTAGTTGATTTAACCTTCCCTTCAATCTGTCTCTACCTGCAGCACCTAGGAGATGGGCTTGGAAACAGTCAAGGCTACTGGACTCCCAGGAAATTAGTTTTTTATCTCACAAAGAAAATGAGTGAGAGAAAATGCAGACCGGTTCCTTCCACTTCTCCTTGGAGAGTTAAATGACCCCTGTAATCAAGGATGACTCACTGCAGCCACTAGACCAGGGGTTGGCCAACTACAACCCTTGGAGCAAATCTGGCCCAACACCTGTTTTTTAATACCTCAGAAGCTAAGTATGGTTTTTCACAGATGAACATTTGCAATCAATTTGATGATAGGAAGCATTAACTATGATTTCAATTAAGTAAAATGTCATCCCTCCTAAAAGTATTTCTTTTGTCATTGCAGACCTATATTATTAAAATATGAAAATATACTCCATTATTATAACTATATTTTGAATTTTGCCAATAATACATTTGTAGAAATTTGTTTTCTCTCTTGTTACATAAATATCTACATAATGTCCTCAATTTTGCTGCTTGGCCTGCAAAGCCTAAAATATTTACCCTCTAGTCCTTTACAGAAAAGTTTGCTGATCCCTACCTTAGACCAAAATGGAAATTATGGATTAGTCTGCTTCAATCATTAGCAGGAGTGCCAGAATATATGAACAGAAGTTAGGGTGAATAAATCAGCTTGCTGTAAATGGCCAGATCCAATCAGTGGATACACAGTAGGAATGTGGCTATAAAGAAATGAGATTTTTTTTAAAGCACTAGAATTTCCACATTATAAAATCAGTGCTATTCTACCCAAAGCAGACACCTAGAGAGATACTATGCTTATTCTAAAACTCTCAGAATGGTCTTTAGAACCAGTTTATGAACCATGCAATGAAAATCTATTATCTGTAGATTTTAGATTTTAGACATTTAGTTGGAATAACAACTAGCATTTCTCAAGTATGTGCTAGGTAGAGTATTAGACATTGAAAAGGATAAAATATGAATAATACAGCCTTGTTAGAACTTTATAGTTATATTTTATTTTGACCTCAAATGATATTTACTCCAATTTCAATCACTAGATTTAACTTTAAATGACTTTGAAAGGATTTCAAAAATAAACCCTCAAAGTTTGAAGTTTCACTTCAAACTAAAAATATTGATATACTACAATAACAAAAGAGAATTATAAATGAGTTTCCAAAATACCTGGCACAGTGGCACAATTGCACAGCCTCCCAATGTGATAGGGAAGAAATACTCTCTATAAACTCTCTAGCATACACAAGACTGATATTTTTGATAAAAAGTTCATTCTGATGTTTTATGATCACACTTCATGTACTTATATACCACACCAGACTACTACTTGGCAAGCAACCAATTCCTCGTTTTAGTTGGAAGAAGGACTGTACATACGGGAGAGAAGGAGTTGAAACAAAAATTTAACTCCTGATTGTGGAGTTCCTAGGTACTTGCCACTTGAAAGATCATACTGCCTCAGAATCAATGGTCATGATAATTTTGAATCTCCTCTTCCCAAAACTTTGATTTACAGGTGATTTCCTTACTGAAACCTGTATCTGATACAGATTTCCTAGGAATCACTGGGCAAGTTAATTCTGACTAATTCAGACCATGTTTCTGAAAAGAGGGAGAGAGACTGGGAGTGGAGAGGGAGCGAAGAAGAAAGACACACACAGAGACAGTGAGAGACACAGAGACAGAGAGAGGGAGTGAGAGATATTGAGAGAGAGTAGGTAAAATTATGCAAGATAGTCCAGTGTGGTCTGCGTATGCTTGGGAGCTAGGAATTGTATTTAAAGTTGAACAAAGAGAAATGAGCAGGCCACTCCACCCTCCTATTTAACCTATTTATGTAACTAGGGATGTAAATAGGGATATAACAGTTTACATCCCTATTTATGTAACTTGACCTGACATATAGACTAAACTGATTTCGTTTTTTTTTTTCAATTTCTTTCAAATGTCTCTGTTGGAACAAGGGGAATTCAGGGACCTCTGTAAGTTCACTTTTATTAATTATCAGTTAGGATCTTACAGTTAGTGAATTTGGCTTACTGTGGCTTTAGCTCAGATGGCAACGTTCTTTTGTTTTCTGAAATCTCTGTTCTAGGGGCATGGAGCCAGGGATCTCTCCTGAGGTTTTCCTCAGGGCTATATCCATAGGAAATATCAATGTAGTTAAATCAAAATGCACAACTTCCTCAGCCAACTTTCAAAATAACGGTTTACTATTTATGCTCTTAAGGATGCTTGTCTCAATCCTTTCTTTTTTTTTTTTTAAATCAACCAGTATTATTCTTTCACTGCAAAAGCTAATATGAATAGACGAAAAAGGGCTTAGGAAAAGGGGAAGAGTTAGAGTATGGCAGTCTTTGAATTAAAGAGTGCTCCAGAGGAGAGGTGAAGTGCCAGCCAGCCAGTCTTCTAATGTTTCAGGGAACATGACCAGATGGATTATTTTCAAGGCTGTCGATTCTTGGGCCTTCCTTTTTTCAGTATAGCAGTGTAATCAAGACGGGGATACAACTTTGCTGAAGTCCTTGCTGTCTACTCCTTTGAAATGGCAAAAGATTGCCTTTAGCTTCTTTCTTTTTTTTTTTTTTTTTTGAGACAGAGTCTCATTGTGTTGCCCAGGCTAGAGTGCCATGACATCAGCCTAGCTCACAGCAACCTCAAACTCCTGGGCTTAAGCGATCCTTCTGCCTCAGCCTCCCGAGTAGCTGGGACTACAGGCATGCGCCACCATGCCCGGCTAATTTTTTCTATATATTTTTAGCTGTCCAAGTAATTTCTTTCTATTTTTTAGTAGAGACAGGGTCTTGCTCTTGCTCAGGCTTGTCTCGAAATCCTGAGCTCAACGATCCACCCGCCTCAGCCTCCCAGAGTGCTAGGATTACAGGTGTGAGCCACCGCGCCTGGCCTGGAAATGATTATTCATTGAAGAATTTTTTTGTATGCTTTTAATGTTCATCCAGAAGATTCAGCTCTGGAACAATAGATAAAGGATTTCATGCACTTTTGCATTCAAAATATTTTAATTATTGCAAAATGAAGAGAGTTGAAGTGCCTTTTATCTTATTTTATTTTTTGTCCAGATGCCTGTCTGTTTTTTTAAGGTCTTAGATGTTTTGCTTTTCTACTTCTGCATAGGCTCTGTAGAATTTGTCCTATATCCACATGGTGCATATGATGACAGCACCCCTGAAAATGGGTATCAGCACATATAGACATACCTGGGATTACCCCTTGAATCATCCATCGCTAATAATGTAAAGAAATACATTGAATTTGACACTTTTTAGATAAGATATTTATACTAAAATTGGAACACAAAAGCTTCAGGTGACACTTGCAAATGTTAACAGCTGTGGAAGAGTTGGGCTAGACATACGATGGTGGTCATGATTCCAACTTAGAATATAAGGGTGCAATTTATTCTTTTATAAACTCTCCATTACCTATCCTATTTAAGCCTTTCCCCTAGTATCACTGGGTAGGAGAGAGAGCTTCATAGTGCTTTGGGTTTCTTCCTCACTTGTATTCTTTGGACCACAGAACAAACTTCTGTTCAATACTCATAACTGTTATTGATGTGTGTGTGTGAGTGTGTGTGTGTGTGTATAAAATTTATTGACTACATACAATCTGTAAGCACTATTCTTTCCATGTATTAATTTTTACTTTTGAACAGAGCCATTCTGGGGAGGAATCTTTGATATCATGAGAGGCCAGTAGGGGAGACATAGCAGATGGTCCTTCTGGCATCCCTAAAATTTCATCCTCTTCCCTGTCTTACCGGCTATGTGTACTGGCTGCACACATAGTTGCTGGAAGACTTCGCGGAGTCATGCACTATGGCTAACGTGATTCAAGTCAAGCATAGCATTTTCTTTGGTTCTCAAGCATTTTTACCACATTGCCTATTATAGCAATAATGCTAGATGTGGAAGATTGCCTACTTTTGTAATTTTTTAAAATTATTGTTTGCGTAAAGGGGCAGTAAAGGTGTAAAGTGCTGGCATTTTTTTGCGATACATTAACTATACATTTTATTTGGCTAGTGTCAGCACTAATGTTTTATGTTTAGAAGTTAACTATTATTAGGGTGTCATTTAAAATTTTCTAAAGGCTGAAAAAGATCTTAATGGAGACCTCATCTGCAATCATGCCTATAAGCAATCTCATTCTTTTAGGTCTAGTCACATATTTGAAAATTATATAGGTTGGCCTTAGAGATCGATTTAGGGTGTTATTATTTGAATATGATGTGTATTGAATTTTGCAAAGGAAATATGCAATCTTTCTTCTTAAACTCATAGTAAATTAACACCCCAATGTAACAGATGAAAGAAACTGAGTGGAAACCAAGCAACCACTAATTTAACAAACTGCAATGGTAGGAGTAGAGATGGAAAATCTATACTCAGAAGAACGTTTTTCTAAACAGATTTATATTGAAATAAGCCAATCAAGTGGTTTGCCTTCAAGGTCACAGTCATAAGCATAATTAACCCCTGTGTGGTTGTTGGAAATTGACAATGTTTAGTGTTCTGAACAAATAACTGTCTCTTTCTTTTATAAGATAGTGAGTGGTATTATCATTAAAAGAAAACTTTTTTTAACCCTCACAATAACCCAATGAGGTGTATATATTCTTTTCTTTCCGAGGGGTCAGCTACTAACACCTAGTCCCATACTACCTAGTGCTAATAACTTGTTGACTTATTCCTGCCTGGTTTTATATTTTACTTTTGCAAATAAACCCTTTGGTAATTATAAAAACCAGGTGATTATTAATCCACCTGAGTACTTTTTCAAGTAATTTTCCTTTAATATTTTGGACTTTTAGTTTTAATTCTTCCCTCCAAAATTCGCTTCATCTCCTCTTGCCATTACCTTTGAAAAGTCAAATATTTGTCTCTTTCCAATATTAACAAGGTCTCGCTTTCTCAATAACAAAGTAATGACTTATTAGTAAGACAATGAAAATACGCCATTTTTTTCCTCCAGGAATTTTCATTCACTTTCTTTCTCATCTTTGAGGTTGTCAGTTCTGATGAGATTTTATTGTAAATCAGCAAAATATTTTCTTTCTCAACGAGGGCCAAACTACAGAGAATGCTTGTCTGCAGAACTTCAGAGGAGCCCCGAGAGATTTCTAAAGTAGTATTTTTGGTTGTCTTTTGGAGAGTGAACACTTCTGGAAATAGCTGTCTGGATGTCAATCTTTGGAGCTTTGATACCTTAGTTTTCTAAGGTATCATTTTATTTCCAACTTTATTCTGCATTATTTTTCCTGGACAAAATTCACCCCCCAGTCAAGACACATGTAAAATAATAGTTGTCAGGGAATTAACTTTTTTCCAGAAGGCTTTTAAAGCATTTTTATTTCTTTAACTATTCTAAATTGATGAGAAATGGAGAGTTTTTTCTCTAGCATGCAATTTCTTAAAATATAAATTTGTCAATAGAAATGAGGAAGCTTTACCATCTGTGGTTTCTTAACTATATCTGACCGTTGCTTAGTTAAGAGCAATGGAAAGCCCATTGTATTGTATTTGTTCACTTGACTGCCATTCTAATAGATGGTGAGCTACTTGAGGACAAGGTTTGTGTCTTATTCATCTTTGTATTCCCAGAGCTAGTGCAGGGCTAGGCACCCAGTGGATGCTCAACACATGAAAACAAATGAATGCATGTTGAGAGAAGCTCCTGGGTCGTGCTTCTAATTCCCATCAGGGCATTCAAGAGACATAATTGTAGTATATCTTATATTCTAAGAGTCTTTGGAGAAGAATAGTCAGCAAAACCATACGAAACAGGTACCATATTTACACAGTGCACTTCCCAAAGCACCTACATCAATCACATTTATCCTAATAATTAGGTGATGTGGTATTGATCCTAGTTGGGCATTGCATATAGTAGACACTCAGTAAATACTTGCTGAATAAGGGAAGGACTAAAAACCTAGCAAATGAGGTACTTGAAACACAAATTCACTCTGACTGACTTAAGGTTACAGAGCAAGTTCACATTAGAATTCGAACTAAAGCTTGTCTCCTGAATTGGTAAATATGTCATGTTGTCCCTTAGTGCACCTCTGACCTTACATAATAAGACAAACCCTTCTTCCACATACTTGTAAATTTTTTAAAGCTCCCAACGGTTTAATTTGGGGGAAGGTCAATATGACCTAGTATAAAATTGGAAGTATGTAATATTTTTAAAAAATGGACTTTCACATGCTTCACGTAGTCTCTGGATTATGACATTCTTTTGGTTTTTCTCCTACCTTAGTAGCTGAGCCTTCTCAGTCTCTTAAATACCATTTATATGCTGACGACCCCTAAAGCCCTGTTCTTCCTCCCAAATTATAGACTTGAACAATAAATTGCCTACATGACATCTCCACTTGGGTGTCTCATGTATATCTTCAGTTCAACACACCTAAAACTGAACCTCTGACCACCCTCCTGCAATTTGCGACGCCTGAAGACTTTTCTATTTCAGAGGATCATCATCCTCTCAGTTGCTCAGTCAAAACACTTGGAGGCATCCTTCACTTATCTTTGTCTCTCAAACTTAGAGAGTCGATGTTAGTTATTATGCAAACCAGGAGACTTTCAGAATGAAAGGAAGTACTACTACCAATTACTACCAGACAGTGGCTTAAATTGGCATTGTTCAGGGCAAAGCAGATGGGTGACACCCTATTCCTACCCCACAAAGAAATGTTAGCTGTACCTCCAGGATCGATCCAAAATTCACCAACATCTCACCACTACCAGTTGCTGTAATCTTGCTTCAAGTCACCACCGTTGTCTCTTCCCCGGATTCCTGCAATAACTTCCTAACTGGCTGCCTGTTTCGCCACTCTCTTGTCCTGTCCAAGCTCAGCCCTAGGTTGACCCTGTGTGCCTGGGCCTTGTGGTAGGGCTTTCTCAATGTTTCTGCTCCTTCTCTTCTTGGCAGCTGTCTTTGTTTTATGTTGCTATGACAGAATACCACACACTGGGTAATTTATAAAGGACAGAAACTTATTTCTTACAATTCTGGAAGCAGAAAAGTCCAAGGTCAAAGGTTTTGCATCTAGTGAGGCCCTTCTTGCTGCATCATCCCATAGCAGGAGGAAGAAGGGCAAGAGAGCATGTGTGCAAGAGAGGGAAGGGGGGTGAACTCACCCTTTGTAAGGATGCCACTCCTGTGATAAGTAACCTCCTCCTGTAATAACGGCATTAATCCATTCATGAGGGCAGAGACCTAATGAAATAATCACCTCTTAAAGGTCCCACCTCTCAACACTGTTGCATTGGAGATTAAGTTTCCAGCACATAAACTTTGGAGAATACATTCAAACCATAGGGGCTTCCAAGGTATCTTGTATTCATGGTGCATCTTGGGTGGAAGAGAGTCCCTGCCTCTCTCCCAGTGGTAGGAGACCTCAGTGTGGAACTTTGCCTATTTCTTCCCCATAGGTGGAGGGTTTTCTTCTTTTACTCTTTCTCCAGCAGCAATGGGTCTTCACATGTGCCTCGGGTGGGGCAACAGAAATTGCTACCCTCCCTCAGTGGTTTAAGACTTTCACTTCTTATGGGAGAAGAGGCCTGGGAAGGGATCAGATTAGGTTCTTTTGTCCTCAGAGGGGATCGATCCCCTTCTGCACACCTGCACTTTCAAAGTGAGTTCTCTCCAGTCTCCCATCTGTCCTCACTCCTCCTTGTGGTGGTTTGGGGCCATGAGTGTGTAGGACTTCCTCTGTGTCCAGGGCTTCCAGAGGTCTTTCCTGTCACACTAGCTCACATTTGGCCTTTAGTTATGAGGCTCTATCAAAATAATATATTGAATGTGCATTGTAAAGACCTAATCAAGTATTAGTTGTCTGTAATGAAATTTTATTATTTTGTTTGTGAGAGAGGTATCACTATCTAATTGTTACCAATGATAAATGTTTATTCAGTATCTATTATATTACATTAAATTATGAGATAAATAAAATTATTTTAATGACTCTACTCAATACTAAAAAGGATTTGTGTTTTTTTGAACAAGAAAGTATAAGCTTACTCTTCATTGAATAGATCTGGGTCATAAAAAAATTTCCTCTTAAAAAAAGATTTCCTCTTACTCATTGTTTGTAAATTTATTGCTACTAACATATAGGTTCTAGGTCAGTCTTTTAAAAAAAATTTCAGAATATTAAGGGGATACAAATGCTTTGGCTACATAAATTGCCTTTGCACCACTTAAATCAGAGCTACAAGCATGCCCATCTCCCAGACAGCATGTACCGCACCCATTAGGTGTGAATTTATCCATCCCCTCCTCCCCTCTCCCTTCTGCTCGACATTAGATGAATGATACTTCCATATGTGCACATAGGTTTTGATCTATTAGTACCAATTTAATGGTGAGTACCTGTGGTGTTTTTTTTTTTCTCTTTCCATTCTTATGATACTTCATTTAGAAGAATGGGCTCTAACTCCATCCAGGATAATACAAGAGGTAGTTGACCATTTTTTTTAATGGTTGAGTAGTACTCCATGGTATACATATACCACATTTTATTAATTCACTCATGTATTGATGGGCACTTGGGTTGTTTCCACATCTTCGCAATTGTGAATTCTGCTGCTATAAGCGTTTGAGTGCAGATGTCTTTTTTATAGAATGTCTTTTTTTCCTTTGGGTAAATACCCAGTAGTGGGATTGCTGGATCAAACGGTAGTTCTACTTTTAGTTCTTTGAGGTATCTCCATATTGCTTTCCATAGAGGTTGTACTAGTTTGCAGTTGCACCAGCAGTGTATGAGTGTTCCTATCTCTCCATATCCATGCCAACATTTGTTGTTTTGGGACTTTTGATGTAATTTTATGTGTTTTCTACATTGGGATATTATAATCCTTTATAATTAATGTTTATATTACTTTACTATCCATTTTTTTAAGACTTGAACTATACATTCATTTGTCAAGTGATTTTAGACAATATGGTAGTTTTATTTAGCTATTTATTGTATATATTTTTATTATATGTAGTATATTGTTTATTGCACAATTTACTTAGTTTTACTTAGTCTTACATATATAATTTAATTTAATCCTCACAATAGTACTCTGAGGTTTGTAGTAGTAGTATTTGTATTTTATAGATGAGGACATTAAGATATAGAGTGGTTAAATAATTTGCCCAGATCCTAAAGCTACAGGGTGGAGGGCTGGCTTCACAACAGGCCTGAACTTTGTGCCCCTAACCAGTGTGTCAACTGCCCAGGTGCTTCACTTTAGACGAGCACAAAATAGCCTGGCCTACAGTGGAAGATGTGACAGATTGCCCCAAATTTCTCTTGGACTTCTATTTGTAAGCAGGTACCCTTTTTTCCTTTACCCCCATTTTTAGAATAGAAGTAAACAATTACCATCATTCTGGGTGAATGTTTTCTACTTTGTGTCCATCACAGGCCTGCTAGTAGGTGCTCAACAGAGGCTCAATAAATGAATAAAATAACAGACTTCCAGATGAGGCCTTCCTAACCAAACCAAGAGTAAAGGCAGGTTTGGACAATAATTCACCATTATTTTTCTCTTTGTCCAAATCACCAGGGCCTAGATTCTTCCTGTACTTCAAAATGAGTCTGTTCAGGCCAGAGGTACAGACACGATGGGGTCATGATGAGGTTCTCTCTTTTGATGTTAAGTGAGTGGAAAAATAGTGGGTTGGCTCCAACAGAAAACTTAGAGGAAAACTTTAAGTCTTGAAATTTTTACTATTGAGGGGTATTTCAGATTGATAGATAAAATAGAAGGTAAGTTATGCTGACACGCAATAACAAGACATATCCAATATATTGTCCATTTTCTAAGTAAGTTTGGAAAACTATTGGCTTGTCTGATTTCAAGCCAGCTCAGATGTCAGTATCGATAGACAACACTGATGATCTGTGGTGATGCTGAGTAATGTTCCTCCCTTTGGAATTTACTGTCTCTTCTTGGAAAATGTCCCTAGGTCTTAAGAGGTATCTTTTAATCTCCCTTTTGGCTAAGCTTTGCAGGTGGTAACTTATGCTTATGGTACAAAAACTTTGGTTATCTCATCTTTAACGAATTTGCTAGCAAACTGGATGAGCCTGAATGATTGTCATGATCTTGGACAGTGGCAGTGACTTAAAAAAAATTCTCTGCAGTTCCTAATTATGTCCCCAAAAGTCCTTTCTTCTGTTTTGATTAATGAACTAGGTGAGCAGTTGCATTCTATGGAATTTTGTCTCTTTCATTTCATAATATTAGTGGAGATCTGAATGACAAGCAAATGTTTCTTGGCTTCTTTCTATTTGTGGCTTTGTGTAGTGCAAAGCCATAATTTAGGATCTTCCCTGGGGCTACATCATGGTTCACCCAGGATCCTGTACTTTCAAATTGCTCTACGTGAGATTTCACAGAGATGTTTACAGTACTGATTCAGTTGATATTTAATAACATGGTCTGGTATCCAGTCACATGAGATGTTTACAGTGTCTTGAACAAATATTTGGATCAAAGAATGTCCAAAAAGCAATCCTCTAAAATCTGTATTGTGAAGATGGAAGAGAACAAAATGTCTATAAAGAAGAACTTTTTTACATGATGAAGCCATGGTCAGGAATATAAGCAAACATTTTCTCCCTTTTCTCTGGAGAAAAGAGGATGCTGGTGATATGCAAGCTGAGAGAGAGATTTTATTGAATTTTAAACTAGTTGTCCCTTGCATTAGGAAAGAACAGCAAGGGCCAGGCACAGTAGCTCACTCCTGCAATCCTAACGCTCTGGGAGGAGAAGGCAGGAGGATCACCTGAGGTCAGGAGACCAGCCTGAGCAAGAGCAAAACCTCTCCTCTCTATGAAAAATAGAAAAATTAGCTGGGTGTGGTGGAGGCACCTATAGTCCCAGTTTCTTGGGGAGCTGAGGCAGGAAGATTGCTTGAGCCCAGGAGTTTGTGGTTGCTGTGAGCTATGACGACACCACTGCACTCTAGCCAGGTGACAGAGTGAGACCCTGTCTCAAAAAACAAACAAACAAAAAAGAACAGCAAGAGAAGCAAACAGCTTATGCAAAATTCCCTGTCCATATGAGGGTATTATTGATTTAAAAGAATCATCATCCTTCCCCAAAAGGAGAGGGCAACAAATGTCTAAGTGGAACATTCTAGCAGACATGGAGGAAGTCTTCGCTATGACTGGAAGCCTACTGAGAATCCTGTTAGATTTGTTTGTTTATTTCCATTGGAAGCATCTGTGTGTACCCAAGCAGTGCCTGAGTGTGCCTGGAGTGGCAGCCTTCTACAGGAGGTTTTACCTGGGCAGAGGAGCCCCCTTCAGGATGCTTCCAGGCCATCTTGGACCTCTCTGGAGATGCTTTTGTGTCCAGTGCTCCCGCACCATCCTCAAAAGCTTTAAAGTATTTGGATGAACCCAGTATTATCCATATGGCAAATATCCAATGAAGCACACATCTATACTAATAGGATAACATGAATTGTGAATTGCCATTTTTAAACCATGCCTGTGATAGAAGAAAATAACTGCAGTCTCAGAATAAAGCAATAAAGGGAATTAAGCCCCTGAAGTCACTTCATGACTCCTCTAGATGTTCCATGGTCAGTGAAGGTCTCCACAGGCAGAAGGAGGAGGAATCAATACCCCACCTGTCAGGGTCACTTCAGGACTTGGTCAACTTTAATACATTAATTAATGCCTTCTTTCATGCAGCCATAGGATTAAATGAAGATATGGCCTGTCTTTTCTAAAAAAAGAACCAGAGAATATCTTCCCAACTGGTTATCCCCAAGTAAAGGGGGCCTTGGTGGAGAGAAATGGTAAATGCAGACACACTGCTACAAATAAAGTAATTAAAGAATATGGGAGAGTTTACTTATCTGCAGTAGGATCATTAATCAAATGTTGTTTTGCTTTGCAGAGCTAGAGAGAATTACAGTTAGGCAGCCAAGACTATGAAGGAAGTTCCAATACTGCCCTAAACTGGTGTAAGACAACAGACTCCCTGTAGTGGACATGGTGGTCGTCACCCCAATTTCAGTCTCCCCATAGTACCTTAGCCATGAGGTCTAGGGAGCTGACCCCCCATCAGGGTGAGCCTATCCTCCTTTCCATAGTTACAGGTTCAGGAACAGGTAGGTCTAAAGCCAATTCAGGGAAGTACGGCGCCATGAAAGATTTGTTAGAGGCTTCTGGGTAAGAATATTCTTACTCTTAAGACAGTTTCTGGAAATGACTCTCCTGCTGGATGTGAACAAAATGGTGTGTGGTACTGATTGCCACCAGTGGCCTTCCTATGTCTAGGAGGGGAACCAGCTTTAGAAGTAAGCAGCCTCTGTGGATAAGAGAATGGAGACGTGGAAAAATAGCCTGGGTCCTTAATGACATCATTGGAGTCCCTGAGTAAACCAATAAGACAAGCCCTATTTCTGGACTTCTTATTACATGGACCAATGCCTATTGTTTTAAGTTTGATTTTGATTGATGAACCTTGCTGCTGAAAGCATTGTGGTATATTTTCACAGACCCTTAGGCAAGCACCAAGAGAAATTATGGGTCTCCCTGGCTAGGTCAACATTTAAGGGAGGGCCACTCAATTTTAAAATTGTGGTATGTGAGATTTCAGAGAGGACAGTAGTATATGTGGATGAGTCACCTAGTGTTTAAACATGAGCTATTATTCACTTGCAATAAATGTTTGGTTATAATTAATTTCTGATATGGTAGGATTTGTGGTCCAGGAATCAGACCTACTACATGGAATTGATGACGTAGAGAGTGACATATGAAGCCTGATGAGAAATTACTAGTTTTAAAATATACTAACAGGCTTACTTTCAAACCTGGCTTTTAGAAATAAAGATCAAGGTTGTGACAGGTTTGGGGAGGTTTGGATGCTGTATAGAAAATCTGTACAGGTTGGAGAAAGGGATGTCACTGAAAGCTCTCCATTATGGAATACTCACTTAGACACTAGATTCACCTCTGTTCTGAGACAAATGGTACCAAAAAGTCATCTCATATTTAGCAGTGAAATGATTTATGTGATATTTGAGGCTATTTATTGCAAAAACTCCTATTCTTTTCAAACACCAGGAAGTTTCAGTAAGGGTTGTACCTTTCATTCTCTCCTTCCTTCTCTTCTTCCTTCCTGCCCTCACTCCATCTCTCCTTCCTGCCTGCCCTCACTCCGTCTCTGACTCCAGGCCCCTCTGTTGATATTTCAAATCCTTGGTTCCCATTCTAGAAGACCATTCAGGTGGGCAATGTGCATTGACACATTTAATTTTCATTTCTTTTTATGCCCACGGATATTTTTACAGCACATCCTTCTGATGCTTTTTATAAGACTTTTATAAGATGTTGATTGGATCTTGTGGGTTTTCCTGACACCAGACAGAGCTTGTGAAATTTAGTCATTTATTTTTGTTTGTTTACAAGATAAAAACCATATTGGCTTAGTGTCAGGGTCTCAAGGCCTAGAAACCTCAATAGCAGGGAGCCAGAGTAGTCTTTGCTCAAGGTGTTCTTTCTCCTCTCCCCTCCTCTCCCCCTTCTCCTCCTCCTCCTTCTCCTTCTCCTTCTTCTCTTTCTCAGTAAAACTGTCTCCCTTTGCTCTGCTGCCTGTTGAAAGAACTGACTCTTGGTAGAAGGAATTAACCAAGGAGTCCACTGTTTGTTTTGAGGCAAAAGCCTTGAATGGTTGCAGGTAGGACTACAATAAAGTGAAAAGGTCATTTTGCAAAGCCCAAACAAGATAATGTTGAAATCAATATTGCTAAACATTTTCAGTTATTCTCTTTATCACAAAGCTTTCCTTGAACTGCCCGTCTGTAATAAATCATTTTATCCTTTACACTTTCCCCCCGGGCCCCTTACCTCTACCTTTCTTCTAAGATTGACTTCATTCTGATTTGCAATGTAGGCTTTGGACTGTATTTTATTCGCTCGCTCCATATCCTGGTACCTGGTAGAGAACTAAGTAGTATGTAGCACACTGTTGAATTAATGCATGACTACAAGGATATAGAGGCATCTAGGCCTTACTTACACAATACATGTTTGTTGAGCTTCTGCTCTGTACCAAGCACTGTTCCAGGCACTGGATATACTGTGATAAGTAGGATAGTCAAAAGTCTCTGCCCTCATGGAGGTTTCATTCTAGTGGGAGAAACAGACAACATGCAAGTAATATATAATATAATGTCAGGCAGTGAAATGTCAACAAGGAAATAAAGCAAGATAAGGGAATAAAGAGGATGAGGTGGGATGGGGGTGGGACACTGTTTTAGGAGGATTCAGAGGAGATGACACAGGGGTAAATGAAGCCCTGCAGATATCTAAGGGTGCAGTGCTCCGGGCGGTGGGAATGGCATGAGTGGAACAGCAAGAAGGCCAGTGTGACCAGCAGAAATAATCAGAGAGGAAGTTGAGATCAGCAGAGCCACATCATGTGTGATCTTGTAGGGCATGCAAAGTTTATTTTTAGCATGGTGGGAAGCCAGTAGAGGGTTGGGGCAAAGAGGAGACATGATAAGCAGTTCATTTTTAAAAGGTCATCCAACTGCAATATCCAGAGTGGACTGCAGTGGCAGTACCAGCGGATACAATGAAACAGATTTAGAGAAAAGAGCTCCAGAAAAGTGGACTATGTGTAGGCAATGAAAGTGGTGAAATCTTTAACATCGGTTTTAAAGATTGCTCTAAATTAGAGACTCCATAACCTTTTAATTCTGCGTAACATTAATAGGGCGAAGCATGAAATGACAAATGTTCTGATAGAGGAGAACAAAGCAAAAGAAAAAACCGAAACAGAGTCATAGGTCAAAGAGAAGAGAGAAGCAACAAAAGAGAAAGGGTATCTCTTGCAGGAGTGGGAGACTAATGATGAAAATTGCCTTCAGATGGTTCAGTGGCTCACATCTATTACCTGTTCTGATTTAAAAAGTCAGCTTTGCTTAGGCAGCCCAGTTCCACATGGTGTGCCCGGAGGTCTTCCCCACAGAGGGGGCCCCCAGGAGGAGACACCCATTTGTCTAAAGCCATACGTCGGTCCAACATTACTCTACAGGGTGCAAAAGTAACCTATGCCTAAGCTTTTCCAGCTCACATGACAACACTTCATTTCTCCAAGTGAGACTTTGGCTTTAATGCTATAACTGTCATAAAATCCACTGTAGGTGAGTGTGACTGAATGTAAAATAACCGAGTGCCTCATTTCCCTGGATCAGAAATCCAGGGAGTACACTCAGACAATCCCAGGGTGAAGGAAGAGGGAGAAATTTCATCCTTCCAAAATGAACATCAGGCCAAACCAGCTTTTCTTTCCAGAAAATACAATGCATCGGTAAATGATATTCAAAACCAAACTGTATTAGCATTCAACTTTTGCTGAAAGGAGCCATAGAAATCCACAACATCATTTCATGGCCTTAAACATCAAAAGAGATGTGAGGGATATCAGAACAGGTTTTAATGGGCCAGGCACAAGTTTCCAAAGAAGTTCTACTGAGTTCCATTCAGCCTTATAGAACACAAGCATAGCTGCTTCTAAGAGTAATGCAGCTTGAAATTTCTGTGGTGGGTGAAAGGTAGCCCAAATTTCAGTGACCTGCTTACTCCTCTTGGGGGGTAACTGGTATTCTGCCATGCATCTGACACCATTGAGAAAGGTTATTTAAGCCCATTGGGGCTGGTGGCAGAAGTCTAAATGCCTAGCTGCTTGCAGCTAGAACATGTTTAGCCCAATGGATTGTCATAGGGTTGTGTGGAATTAATCAGTTTGGGGTTTTTTTTTTTTTAATCTAAAGACTTTCTTCTTTTTTTAAAAAAAAATGCAAATGAGAATGGCACTGATGTCTCAGGGCTTTGAAAACCAGACTGCCTGTTGTGCAGTGGTGCATGACCCAAAGCAAGCAAAGAGGTTAGAGAACATTGCATTTTCAAGAACAAGATAAGGTCGCAACTCATTTACAACTTGATATTTGCCACTAATGTCATTTATGTTTTTGTCGGTTTTAATAGAGAGTAATATACATACATTGTTCTCTTTTGGAAAATAAGCACATCTGAAACATTGCTAAGATTCTTAAAATTATCACTGTTTTATTTGCAGTTCTCGTTTAGCATAAAATATTAATACAACCCGGACTGTCTCTGTGTGTGAAGATTTCATGTTGACTTGGTCATTGGGTAAAATTTCATTCTGTTTTGTGAAAAGAGATAGACTGAAGTCATTAGCCACTGCCAATGTTGTATCAGTTCTTACGAGTTTACTCTAGTAGCATTGGACACGTTAATAAAATGGGCTGCCAAGGCCACTTGCAGGCAAACTTATAAAGTAGGAAGCGATGCTCTGGCTTGTTTCCTCTCAAAGACAGTGGGTGTTGTAGTGACAGTAAAAAGAATTAATATCATGGACATTGCAATCAGATCTATGAATGAATTCCATTCTTTCATTTATTGATTCAACAAGCATTTATTAAATGCCTACTATGTGCTAGACTCTGAGACATTGGGATGCAAGTGTGGGAAGAAAACAAATGTGGGTGACTACCTGCTAGTCAGGGAGGCAGCCACCATCATCCAGGTGACAGGCTCAAAGCTCAGCCTTATGCTGAGCCAGATTTTAATCTGTTATCTTTCAGCTGCAAATCTCCCCTCTATACATAGCTCTGTGGGGCTGGGCTGGGACTTCATAAACTCTTTCTCCTTTGCCTGCTGGCATCCTGCAAGGGTGAATAGGGATGCTAGAGGAAGACTAGGGAGGTGGAGAAGGGACTTCCTGCTCCCTGTTTTCTTGTTGTTCTCTCAGCTTCGTCCCAGCAATGACCTTGGCCTGACAGCAGCAGTTGGGTCCAGTCTCCAGCCTCTTTTGGAACTCTGAGAGCCAGCCTGTTGGTTTGTTTTCAGAAGTAATAGCAACAGCTGGGTCATGCTCTTCTTCAGAGGTCTGAGCCCCAGCGCTGTGGGGATTCTTTCTCTGAGCTTCTCGGCTGTGATAATTCCAACCTCTTCCCTGGGTAGCAGCTGCTCCGGCTGTTGTATTTCAGAGTTACCTCAGTGATCCCTTTTGCCCATTCAGCCCTCCACCATCTGGGAAACCAACTCCCAGCAGTCAATTTCATGTCAAAATGCCTCATGTGGCTTTTGTTTTCTTGACTGGACCCTAACATTCCCATACCATACCAATTTATCTTAAGATGTTTAAGATTTGTAACAACAATGCTGAGGAATATTAATTGATTATGAAGCACATTATCTTGGTATATTCACCATTTCTGATAATGAAAAAAGAGCAAGTGAGTACTTTTATTTATTTGCGTATTTTGTATAATCCAAAGAAGGAAAAGTAAAAATGTCCATGCTTACTCTCAACAGAGCAACATTACATCGTCGTGAAAATGAAACACATATCAGGGGTAGCTTTTCTTAAACATTTATTAAACAAACATTTATTAGACCTATTAGGAGAAATAATTTCATGACCTTCTACCAAAAAAAACCCTGAATATTAAAAATCCATATTCTTTCCTTTTTTGACTTGGGATCAAGACTTCTGCTCACTGTCATTCTTCATCTGCTTGTCTGCAAATTCATTTTATTTCAATCTTCTCCTTATGTGATATAAATTAATTTAACTAGAATATGTGTGGATTCTATTATGAAGAATACACTTAACAACAATCATTAATACATCCATATGCACTTTTAAGCCCTCTTTTTACTAGTTCTTCATGTTAATTTTTAAGCACACAATAAAATTTTTCTTAAATGCAATCTAGCAATATAATGCACTAGACTTTAGAGAGACAAGTTCATTTAAACTGGATCAAGGTTTCCCTCTCAGATACTGATATGCTATTCCCATTCTTTCAGATTCATACCACCCATACACTCAATAATCTTCTACTATGAAATGAAAATAGTAATCTATCTGAATATCACGTGTCTATTTGTCATGCCCTTTTAAAATTACTTTAATATGTTCTAATAACAGAAATTTGGCAAGAAGACACAGGTCCTGGTTCACAGGCAATGGGAAAAAGCCTAAGATGTACAAGTTCAGTTTGACCCAGTTTTAAAGAGGTACAAACCAGATGCCTTTAAGTGAATGAATATATTGAGTTTAATTAACAATTAAATATCACTTGATAAGTCTTTGTAAAGATTTTATAGGTTGCTACAGTTTCCCAAAACCAAAAATCACTCTAATGACTCTGTAACATACGCTTTTCTGTCAGACTTCCTAATTCCTTGGGACCAATACAAATTGAGGAGGACCCCTTTAAATTGTCAGATGAAAGATCATGAAAAAAATAATTGTTGATGATATATCACTGGGTGATTTTTGGCATCTAACTCAGGAGAGCAAACACTGAGTAACCGTTACAACAGAACACTGTCCATTCCCACTGAATGATTCCTCGGCACTTATATGCATTAAAAGAGAATAAGAATAACATCTATTGGAGGGGGGAGGGCGGAGGAGGGAGGAGGGGACGGGTATTTGCATGCACAAAGAGTGCAATGCGCACCACCCGAAGGATGGACATATTTGAAACTCGGACTTAGTGGGGGGGAGGGGCAAGGGCAACATACGTAACCTAAACATCTGTACCCCCATAATATGCTGAAATTAAAAAAAAAAAAAAGAGAATAAGGATTGAACTGATGTTGAATCCTGTTTCATTTCAGCATTACATAATATTCATCCAAGCCTACATGAACTGAGAAAAAAATGTATTGCATTCAGAAGTGGATTCCCAATAGCATTTTACCTCTTTTGTCCAATAATCATATTTCAGAATTTGAAACATAGTTATGTTTCTTTTTTTTTTATTTCAACATATTATGGGGTTACAGATGTTTAGGTTACGTATGTTGCCCTTGCCCCCCGGTTATGTTTCTCTAATCAACCGTGTATGACTAGTGATTGCAAGGTTAACACAAAGTAATTTAACACTTAGAGCTTCATGTTTGCAAAAGAAATACATTTTTTCTTATACTTTTTAGTTTCAAAATATATTTGTAGCAGAGAAATATGACAAGGTGATCAATATAATATTTTCAAACATAACATTATATTACAGTAGGATAAAATAATGTGAGGGAAGTGGGATGAAAAAAACTTCACAAAGAGGCAAAGTATTGTGTAAAATGTCCAATTAGCAAAGAGCATTTTCATGAACGTTTTAAGTAGATGATGGTGGGAATAAAAACACTATGGCAGTTAGATTCCAGTGCATTTATTTAAAAACATAATGAAACACTTGATATCTATGAATGTGAATATTTATAATATGCTGAAATTATGTCCTTGCAACTATTTAAACTAATGTTGAAATATTTTAGGTAATAGCCTAAGGACATGTATAGGGGTTTCTAGCTTTTCCTATTTATTTTAGGGGACGCACGAGTGAGAAAATCTGAAGACCTCTGGCATACAGAGACCATCAAGTAACCAGTGAGAATAGATACTTCAGGGGGTTTTAATGGTGAATGCTGTCCATGCATTAATGAGGAGATACTACATTCAGCAACAGAAGATCTTTTACAGGATTCTCTGGTGCTGGGCACAGAACACTATTTCTTAAAGGTGGATCACTACTAATAACAACAACGATTATAAAACTGCACTTAGTATTTTTCTTACACATACATTAAAAAACAACTTTCAGGACTAAAATATTGGCATTCTATTTTTAATGCCATATACTGTATTTCTTTCTCACGTACTGCTAGTATCCCATGGATCATCATCTCAGTATACTATTTTAGTTTAACTCATTTGTATTATCTTCCACTTTGCTTGGCATGCATAGGATACCTAATAAAATGCTGAGTTTAATTAAAATTAAATAAGATAAAGTCCAATCGGTCTTTTATGTTTTAAAAAAGTAGGCCTTCAACCTCAAAAAACAAATTTAACTCTGTAGAGGTGGAGAAAACTGGCACTTCCTTCCATAACTACCACAGCTTAGATACCATCTCTAACTCAGCCATGTTGGCTGGCCAAGGGGGAAACACTGGTTACCTGTCACTTTTTGTTCCATGCTGGGTTTTAAAGACCATGGACATTTAGTGCTCAATGGGACTTTTCAAGTCTGTAGGAGTTGTAGAGTGTGGAACCCTACAACCTACAAATCCTGAACCCCATAGATTCCTTCCAGAATCTATAGCCTCTAGACATAACTACAGATTGCAAAAATTGTGATTATTCTGAACAGACAAAAAGCTCTTTGCATAGCACACAGCAGTGGAAAAAACAAAATTAATCTTGTGAATGTTATTAAAATATAAATGTCAACATACCCTCAACTCGGTATGCATTCACAAACTTGTGTTGGTGGTGGGTGGGGGGTTGGGGGGGCGTGTACAAGCCAGAGAATTTGAAAAGCAAAATCTCAACTCTGAAAGACAAAAACAAAAATGCAAGCAGCTTCTTCATGTTCTCTGTTTGCAAGTGTGCTTAGAATAGGTTCTGTCAAATCCTTGTTCACAGAAACCAACTTCAGTCATTCTGTTTACATAAGCTGTCAGTGTCCTCTCTCTTATTTTCTGCCGAGAAGAGACTATATCCTTGAAACTGCTGTTATACATGATTTTCTCCGTTTCCTGCCTCCAGTCTCCCATGATTTTGCCCTAAAAGTGATTCTAAAAAGTGGCCAGACAACATACCCATGGAAAGTGTAGTCTGTGCTAACCTAGCCTTACTGAAAAGCAACTGCTTTGCTTCTACAATTTCTCCTGGTCATATCATAAACAGCCTGCTAATGTGCTTTTCATTCACTCTTTTACAAGGTTGGCAAGGCCAGCCTCAAAATAATTTCACCACCTGGGAGTTCACAGATGACACATCAGGTGTCTCTTAGCTGTGTATTTGTAGTTAATTCTTTATTTTCTTAAAACAGCCAAGAAGGGAGTCAGAAGGTAGAAGAGCAGGAATCAGCACCGTGAACACCATGGTTGAGTTATTTTGTGAGAAGGATAAACCTAAAGTCAAAACTGTGGATTTGTCTCTGTCCTTGTATGTGCTATCTGGAGTTTTCTTGCAAGTATCATTGTGAACACATCCACTTCCCCAGTGTATTTGAATGTAGAATTTAATAAACAGAACGAATCTAGTCTTAGTTCCTGAACTGCTTATGCTTTCAATAACCTCCATGTTGGAGTAACACATTTCAGTGGATATGTTTATTAGCGTTGGCCTTGATAGACGAAAAAAGGGCAGCATTTCCAGCCCTAAGAGGACAAAGAGAACTCAATGTGTTTTACAGATATATATTAATGGCTTTGAATTTACATATAATCAGGGATAGAACTCTTCCCTCAATTTATATAACCACTCGATGGCTTCTACAGGTATCTCTCCCTACAAATACTTTGTTAGCTGAATCAGAGCATTCATATCCTCAGTAAGAAGGGATTTTAAGGTCAGAAGTTCAGAATGGTTACGGAGTCTGCTTGCAATGCTGACAGTACCGGAAATCCTTAGAAAGACTCAGCCAGCTTGCTCTTGTTTAGTGGGGAGAGATAGGATGCGGTGCGACCTCTTCTTTAGGTGACAGTAAGATGTGTCCCTGAGGGTTTGAGTCACGGTTGCACCTGGCTCCCTCAGGAGACTCAATTATGACCGCAGCCCCCTGACAGTCGCTATCTTGACCATGTCGAGGCTCCAGGAACAAACAGTTTAAGCCGCTCATCCACTGTGATGAGTTCTGAGGTGCTTGAAACTTCTCAGAAAAAAGATATATTACGGGCATTGATCACTGCCTCTGTGAAGAGGAGCACATGGCTGCGGAGGTCAGAACTGTTAATAGTCTGCTCTGTTAAGAGGGGAAAGGATAATAAATTAGAGAGCACTTAATGCTGGCACCACCGATGGTGGTATGGGAACTGATTGGTCTAGGGGTGAGGGAAAATCTTGTGCCAGTGCTAACAAACCCCCTAAATCCTTAAGCTCTCTTCAAAGAATGCTGCTTCCCTGTTAGGTCTTGGCTGAACCCTGACTCTACCCCCAGCATAAGTCTATCCTTCCAGACCTGTTCGCTGGGGCTATTAGCTATTATTTTCTGATACTGTCACACTACAGGTGCAAGGTTAAGGGCTGAATCAGTGTTCCCAGGCACCCCCCTGCCACTTCACACAGGCATGCATTTACCCTGTATAAAACTCATACTTGGGGCAGTTGATACCACTGAGCTGTACCACGGCGTACCTAGTACACTGTTGCTTATGGAGCCCTAATGTCATTCTGATTCACAGAAGTCTCTAGATTTCACTATCATTTTTTATTCCAACCACTGCCATAATTGTAGGGTATTTCAGCACCCTGGAGGATAGATGATCCAACCCCTATTAGGGCCTTACAATTTCCCTGGACCTTCTAAACTCAGTGCTTTCCAACCACCTAGGTAGAAACCCGTGAGTTCTTTTTGACTCCTTCCTTTCTATGTCAAGTCCTACCTAGTTACCTCTTCATTCTTGAGTCCGTTCCTACCACTGTTACCAATCTCATGGTTCGTGGTCCCTGAGTCAATAGAAATTGGCATGAGATCGAAAAAGGAGTTTACACAGAAAAGGCTTATTGTGGGGAGGACAAAAGGTAGAGAAAGAAAGTTTGATGCTAGCATTAAAATCATAGCATGTAGAGGTGGAGTTTTGTTGGCAGCTGCCCATCCAGCAATCATGTTTCTTCATACATCACATGTCTCATTAACATGTCAAATTTCCACCCTTGGGCATGACTTTTAGCATTAAAATGAGTCAAAAAGTCTATAAGTAGTCAACTTTGGGCTTCATATTGCCAGTAACCAGTTTCTGCTGGCTTTGACTCGGGCCAGGGGACCCCTGAACCAATGGTTGCCATGTCCTGTTAAAGAAAACAAAACTATCTTCTATTGAAGCTGGGTGTTAGTCATTTTCAAAGCTTTTGTTCTGTATTGTAAGTGGCTCAAGGCTCAGGCGGTAGCCAAAGTCCACCTCCTATCCTATCTCACAACCATGCCCTAGTTTGAAATCTTAAGTGTCTCTCCACTTCCTAATATCTTCATCCAATCCCTTTTCAGCATAGCCACCAGTGTGATTTATTTTATTCAAATATAGCCATGTCAATTCCTTTTTTAAATGCTTCAATTGCATTTTATATCTATTTTCTACCATGTGGTGTTCAAAATCCTTACCATGACAGAGCTCCATGAGTTAACCCCATGAACTGCTTCCTGCTTTTCTATCCAGCTCATCTTTCCATGTTCACTGCTTTCTGCTTTGGACCTTGTGAGCAGCAACACTGAATGGCTTGCAGCTCCCTGCACTCACCATTCTATGTCTTGCTTCCATGCTTTAACTCATACTGTTCTCATACTTCCATTCTCTCCATTCTTGAACTCCATTTACCCTTTGAGACCTCCTCTGTGATATTCTCTGGGAACACTTCTCATGCTCCATGTGTTAGATAATCTTCCTCCAAGCTCCCAAACTACCCTGGGCACCTTTCCATCATTGCATTCATTACTTTCAGTTCATTTACTAGTTGGAATGGTCTACTTATGTTTCTCTCTGCCCACCTAGACTTAGACTATAAGTTCCTTGAAGTCTTAAAGGTATCTATTCAAATTCCTATTTCAATGCTTAGCAAAAGGTGATTACAAGTGAGAAATAATGATAAAAGTAGTGACAATACAATGAGAGCTTCCTATGCACAGGCACTTAATAGGCATTTATACATATCATTTAATCCTCACCATGATTCTAAAAGGTAGCTATTGTTATGTCCATTTTATAATGAGGAAACTTAGATTCAGACAGATGGAACACCTTGACCAAGGTCACCTAGCCAGTGAGTGGCAGAATTAGAATTTGAATCTCCATTTGTTTTACTTCAGAACACACATTCTGTTTACTATAACCACATGTGAAGGTCGTCCTGGAAGGGTGCTCTGCGTTCTGAATCTTAATGAGATGGAAGGAAGTGAATGAAAGCTGCTGATAAAGCTAGCATATTAAGTGTCTGGCTGGTCACCACACCCCAGAACGAGTGCAGCATTTCATCCTTGCCTTTATTTCTATATCCTTCACCCATGGTAGTCTTGTAGCCATGGACACTCAAAGATATTTAATAGACTGACTTGCTGGAAAATGTAACTAGTTCATAGAGCAAAGAATAGTGCAAAGAACGTGCCATTCAGATTTTGGTTGTGTAAGGAAATTGAAGACATTACAGAAAAGGAACACCTATGGACACTGTTTCACTTAAGAGTTATTTTTTCCCCATGATTTGTAGATTTACTTATATGAAGAATTATTAAATGTAAAATTAAAGTTACCAATATAATTAATAAGTTTAAATAGTTACAAACTTTATTTTGAAAAGAAGAAAAAAATGTGGATTCAGGACTGTCCATAAAATGGAGAAAATCTATGAAATCTATGCATAATTCAAAATAAAATTTCTGTTACTTAAATTAGCATCTGTCATTATGACAGCTGCAAACCATTCCCAAAGCTTCTCATCTTTATGTGAGATCCAAACAAGCCCATTAGTCAGTATCAGGTAGAAATTCCTCTCCATGATGCCAGCAGATGGATATCATTTAAGTGAGGAAATTCAACAAATACTTATTGAACATCTGTTGCAAGACCTGAGCTAGACATTGTGGAGGATACAAAGATAGTACGTCCCTCCCTTAATACTCTTACAAAATAGTCACTGATCAAAAGTTGAATCAGAATACAAGGTGTTATATTGAAAGTGAGTGACACGGACGATGGATATTACCAACTCCCCTTATCTTGGTTTATATTTCCTCATAGCACTATTTCCTAAAGTCATAATATATAAATACAATATATATCAGGAAGATATGTGTATATGTGTCATGCATCACTTAACGATGGGGATACATTCTGAGAAATGTGTCGTCAGGTGATTTCATCATAGTGTGACCATCACAGAGTGTACTTACACAAACCTAGATGGGATAGCCTACTACACACCTAGGCTATGTCGGATGACCTGTTGCTCCTAGGGTACAAACCTGTGCAGTGTGTTACTGTTCTGAAAACTGTAGGCGATTGTAACACAATAGTAAGTATTTGTGTATTTAAACATATTTAAACATAGAAAAAGATATAGTAAAAATATGATATTATATAATAATTTTATGGGGCCACTGTTGTATATGCGGTCCATTATTGACCAAAATGTTATTATGCAGCACATAACTGTATCTCTCTCTCTCTCTCTACTTGCATGTGTTTGTTGTTGTTGCTGTTTCCCTGTCTTCCCTACTAGAATTTTCAGTTTAATAAGGGCATTGACTTGGTGTGTCTTGATCAAAATTGTATTCACAGCAACTTTAATAGTTCCTGGCACATAGTAGGTGCTCGATTTGTTGAATGAATGAATGGATTTGGAGAAGAGTGAAATTACTATACACAGAAATGATTAAAGAGCAGGGGGCATTTGAATTAGTTCTTGATGAATGAAGATCATCAGGGTAAAAACAGAAAGACATTTCAGGAGTGTGATTTAACAGGGCAAAGGTTTTGGGGTGGTAATGAGCTATGGACAGATCTTCCCAGCAGGAAGGTATGTTTCCTGTTGTAAATTATTTAGCAATAGGATTGATTAGGGTCAAGTTGACCAAGTAAGGAGTTTCCTCTGGAGCATAGGCACTAGAACTATTTGAGAGACTGAGTCAGTTATGCAAAAGCAATTTCTGTTTTCCCGAGTTTGGAGCAGTTTTTCTGTGCTTGTAATCATGGTTTGTTACAACTACTTGGGACCACATGTTCATTGTCTTGCCTATAGCAAATGGCTAACAAGGCCCACATTGAGCAGACTGTCAACACTGACAAGCTAAAATGTCACACTCCACTGAAAATGACACTTCTCCACCAACATATTTTGCAGGAAAAAAAACCTTCAGAGCAAGAACACTGGCTCGTCTGTATGTTTTAATTCTTATAATTTCCCCCCACATGCTAGAAGATTCATCTATCTTGAATTTGCTCCCAAAACTCCACAAAGACTGATAATCAGTGATTCAGAGTTCAAAACCCCAGTACATCCCTTATCAATCTTCTAGATATGTCTGCAGGAAAACTCAGATGTGTGCCGGGCTGGGTGACTTTGTCATAGAGGTCATCTTCAGCGGGAATTAGGTTTGTATATCTCCACTTAAAATTCTAACTGGGTGATCCAAGTATCCTGTATCTTAAACATGGAACATATATAGGAGCTATAAAATTATTAATTTGTTAAACTTGTTTACATTATTCTTTGCTCTTGGAATTTCATCAAATTTGATTTTTGTCTCATAGTCTTGCCCAAGTTTTAAAATGAGCTGCACGAAGCTTTTATATTTTACTTACAAAGATAATATTAAGATTGCCCAACATATATTAGGGCTTTGCTTAATTTTTAAAAACAGACTCTGTTGTTTGAATCCTCTAGGCATCCCCAATATATATTAATAAAAAACAGATCAAAATAGAATTGCAAGTTAGAGGAGGGGGTCTTCCCAGAGCACCACCTGCCAGACCCCTTTTCTTTCTCCCCACCCCCACTTCATGGCAGGTACCATTCTTGAACTCCACTGAACAACATTTGATAAGCACTGAATTACAGTATACAAAAGAACATTGAATTGTGTCACCTTAAAGACTGTCATTCACCCAGGGTTTCCTCTGTAGTGTAATTGCCCCAACTGTACCTTCTCCCTGGACAAATTTTGCTATATATGTGTGTTTATTCTTTCTGCAAAATTCTCCCTCCAGTGCTGGGAATTTAAGGTGGGAAAGCGCAGCCTGCATCATATTCTAACTAAACATAAAGCATCCTAGCAACAATATAAATGATTCTCGTGAAAAAACAAAGAAACTTTAACTTGCAAAATTCTTTAAGTTTTGCCTGAAGTCTTAACATTTTAATAATTTAGTACAAGTCTACAGTCAGTCCACAAAACAGGTGATGAACCTGAGTCAAGACATATTAACACCGCATTTTGATTGCCACGAGGAGCCCAGTGATTTATAACCCTTTGTCAATCTTCAGGATTCCCCCCACCCCTGTTGGTCAGTGATGCTGTTGCTACTCCGGCATAGATGGTGCAAGGTGGCTGCAGAGGCTATTGTGAGGAGATGGGTCTTATCCTAGGAATGAGATATGATCAAAATCAGGTTTGGCCTTTACCATTTGATCCTTTCCAAGAGTCATGCTCCTTTCATGTCACCTACAGTTGAAAAGAGCCAATGTTGCCTGGTATTAATTATATCTGGCATCACAAACCCTCATGTAAAAATACTAATTTAAAGTAATTGCATAAGAATATACCAAGACAACATGTAATTAATTAAATTTGGCAAAGGGCAGTCTCTATGTTGGGAGGGGGGCATAGATTACAAGGATATACAAAGTGACCCACTGGGTTGGGAAAATAATATT
>NW_012153062.1:22707597-22711407 GCF_000956105.1 Propithecus coquereli | reverse complement strand
AATCTTGATAAGAGAATGGCCAAGAGGTTTGAGGAAGAAGAATAAGAAAAACCTGATGTAAAACTGTGCTTCAGTACTTTCAGCAAATTATAGGATATTTATAACCCATCCCTAGTTGTCTAATGTACAGGCTGGCTTATTGTACCAGAACAGAGATTATACCCTCCCTGCGTACTTTGAATATGTGGCAAAACAAATTTAAAAAAGGAACCTTAACTCACTAATCAAAGATGAAAAAATATTTCTTTTAAACATTTCCTCAAAATGACTAGGACTGTTTAACAACTGCTCTCACCTGCCAATGAATTAAAATCTCATTAGAATAGCAAGTGATGCATTTTATAGCCAGGAACTCTGCATTTTGCAGTTGCTGAACTCAGAATTGTCACCACTTGCCTCGACTTCTTGGCCTTAGGTAGGTCTTTATGACAGAGAGTCAAACCAGAATTGCATTTCTCCAGTTCTTTTCTGGAATGATATGTGTACAAAATCATACTTTATTGGATATATTTCTATAGGTAAGACAGAGAGCTGAAGATTTATCCAGATAATCTGAAATAATAATAGAATGGGAAAGGTAAAAGGAGTGAAAGCAAATCCCTAGTGGAAGCCAGAATTTTTGCTGCCCTCCACTCTAAGCAAGAGGCAGTGATGTCCTTATGATCACAAGGCATGCAGGGCTTTGAACTCTTGTCCTTTTTTACTCTCACACTGTGGTAATTTTCAGTTTTTGAATTTTTAAAAATAGCTTTAAAAAATTTCCTCTATCAGATTATAAGCAATTATTGAGCCTATTAATGTGCTTACACTAGCATCTGCTCTACTGATTACCAACTTTGTTCAAATTGTTCATAAAGTAGGAGTCAGTAAGAGCTAAGTGAGAGCTAAGCTTCATTATATGAATAAAGCACATGAGCTTTGATTTCTCTTTTGCCTTTTCAGAAGTCCTTTGTCATTGTTTTCTAGTTTCTGGCTATGTTCTGGTAGCTGGGATTGCCAGACAAGTAATTTCCAGTTAGCATTTGTATTGATAACCGACCAATTCTCTATAATTTCACAGTCTAAAAATGTACTGGTTTTGCCAGGAGATGGCATCGGTTTGCCTGCTAACTTAGAGTTAAGGGCCTTGTATTGTTTGCTTTTGAGAGTTTCACAATCTCCACTTCTTCTCAACCCATCGGTTCCATATATCCTGTCAGATGATTCAATATCCAAACAGAAAACTATTTAGAGCAATATATTAGAAACTAAACAAAGAGCCCCGTTAAGGTGTGAGCTTTTCCATTGACACGCATGTGATGCTCTCTGGAGAGGCTTGCAAGTGGACTGTGCTCAGGCTGAAGACTAGACTTCGAGAGCCCCTCTGAACCACTGCATTGTCACTGTCATAGGTTAAAACAAGACAGAAAACCATTCTTTAATACTCTCCCCCAGCCCAGAAAGGGAGCAGCAACTTTCTTGCTCCTTAGTTTAAACTTAACCATATAATAAAAAATGACTGTTTCCTATTCCCTTAGTCCACTTGGGAGAACCAGCCAGGCCTGGATGCACCTTTGGTTCTGGAGACACATGAGTCTGGAGTCTGACAGATCTGAGTTCAAACCTTGACTCCAGCACCTATTGGCCAAATGACTCTGTTCAAGTTTCTTAACGTTTCTAAGCCTTGTTTTCCTCATACGTAAATAGGAATATTCTTAGAATCTACCTTGGTATAATGAGATGATGTATGTGAAGAACTTCTTACAAGCTTTTGGCATAAAGAACATTTTAGGATATATTAACTATTTATGGGCCACTTTAAAAACTGAAATTTAAAATATATTAAGTCCCTTGGCAAGAATGAATATCTATACAAATTAAATTACCTACTTTATTTAATAGAAGAATGTCAGTGAGAAAATGGCATGCTTACTATCCACAGCAATTTTGCTATCAGGGAATAACTCTCTAATCTTTCATTGTGAAATTAGCTCACAAGTCAAAAGAGGCCCATAGACATGGGCTGCTCAATCCTGGAACACAACACTAGTAGCTGACAGGTAATTTGACTGACTAGAATGACCCATCTCTTATCATCAATAAATCAACAGAACATGAAACCATACTGCATATCTTGAATATTATTGCTTCAACTCTCATTCTCCTCTCACAGCACAAAGCATTTTGCTTAACAAGAGCTACATCCTTATTGAAGTGAGTGCATAGGCAATGTTTGGAAATAGTCACTTAAAGCAGAGTCACATGGGGGGTTTGTTAAAATGTAGATTTCTGAGGCTGGGCTGCTTCTGGGAATATGAATTATTAGGGCTGCAAATGATGACAAAATTAGAGAATTATTGCTGTAAAATATACAGAGGCAGGCTTTCAAGCTTCTTTCTTGAGCTTTTTGCTTTTTCTTTTGTGTTAATATATTCTCTAGACAAGAAACAAGTCAATCAAGAATAGTGATCTCAAACCCCAGGCCCTACCTGCTTTAGAATCCTGTGTTGGGAGGAGGAGTGGGGCTAAAAAATAAAAATAAATAAATAAATAAAAGGAATCCTGTGTTGGGATTCTGATTCCAAAGGTGTGGAGCAAGGCTCAAATCTTTCTGATGTTTCTCCAGAAATCAGTGTTCTAGAAATCCTGATTTTATCAAAGCTCTGTGATTGCTAAATAGTTTTTCTGAATAGAAGACAAATATATTTCTTTTGTTAATTCTTTTCTTTAAAGGTAGATTACAATATGTTTTATCCTGCTATGGCCTTAAAAGAAAACCTGACCCCAAATCTGTATATGATGGATTTGACACTATGAAAAATAATGAAACATCTGGAATCTTCAAGACCAACCTAGAAATTTCATTTTTGCAAAATTCTTTTAATACTCTAGGATCTGGACAAATAAATTGCATTCCCTATGCTGAGTTAAAGCAGGTTAGTGTGATATCATAAGTATCCTGGTATAATAATCCAGATTTGAAGTATTCTACATCTCCACCCTACTTCCGTGACCAATAACCTCAGGTACATTCCACTTTGCCTCAGAAAAGCTATCTTTTCCTCATCCTAGGCCATCCTCCATGGCTATCATCTCAACTGACTTAATTATTGTTTAAGTTAATAACGATGATGGCTTTATAGCTACTGCAAATGGCTGAACCAGTTGGCAAATTTTGAAAAGTAAAGTATCAAACCAGAACGTGTGATGTTGAGTTCACGCACAGCCAAGAATGGCAAATGCAATTTTAGCACTGATTGTTCATCTAAGACAACTTGCCAGAATCCTTTGTATAAATTAATAGTTATGATTAGTTTTAAAGATCTTTAGTGATCTAATAGTGCAACTTCTCTGGTTATTGACCATGCGTAGACATCAGTATTCTACACAGAGTCTAATCAAGATGTCCGGTTGATATGCTGAGACCCCTGAAAAACCCAGGAATTTTTAGAGAAGAATTAGTTACCTCTAGAAGTGTTATTTTTTCCACTTCCTTTCTCATATCACCAAATACTTTCTCTTTAACTCTATGAGGAGGTTATCTACTTGCTCTATCAGGTCTTTTATCTGTGGCAAAAGAATTCTGCTGACTCTGCTCTGAATAATTTCTGTGAGCTCACTTAACACAGCCATAATTCTCTTCCCATCTGACTGAGGCATGCTCTTAAACTCCCTTAATCATTCCAGTCTTCATTTTTTCAGTGTAGCAAGAGTGTGTCTGCAACTCTTGCTTCCTCTAATTTGGGTTCATTACAGTGGGTATAAAACAATGATCTCCTTTCATGGAGTGGACTACACTTACGGTGTTTAATGTATACTATCTCATTTGAT
>NW_012153062.1:22705679-22707547 GCF_000956105.1 Propithecus coquereli | reverse complement strand
TGTCATGGGGAAGCACAGTTAGACTTGGGTAAATGGGTGGGCACTATGGATAGAAAAAATTTAGTGCAACATATAGAATAGCTCTTAATTATTACAGCTCTCCAAAAATGGGCTGGGCTACCTCAGACAGAGTGTTCAAGTACAAGCAGAATAGACATTTGGTAGACATGCTGTCTTGATGATCAATTTATGCTGTGACATGTATTTCTAAATGTGACTTAGCTCATACTCAGCTGGCCACTAGTGGAATGATACTGGTATATTATAGACATTATGTTGGATCATTCAGGGCTCTCACCAGCCCTTTCATGTTTTGCACCATCAAGCAACCGTGCCTGAATGCAGCATGCCCTTGCGCTGCTGAAAACAGCAGCGTGGAGACAGTGCAGTACCCAGTGTCCCTTCAGTCCGGGTTCCTCTTTGCTCACTTTGACCACGTATTCTAACTTACAAGGGCTTGTTGTGCAGTTCTTCCCAAACTTTGTGATTTTTTAAACTCAGTAGCCTTGACCTTTCTCATACTCCTTTCCATCAAACTAATTTCACTTTTTTAAAAGGTTAAGTCTTATATTTACTATACTCATTTCTTTAGGTATTTAACATTTTAAAAACCATGCTAGTGTTTTTCTATTGTTACTGTGTTTGTTAATCCCTTGTTACCAAGTTATTTGTGTTTCCAGTGGTCTGTCCTGTGCATACATTGCCGATAAGCCCAGGAAGTTTTAGTGTGTGATTTGGAAAAATAAATGGGGATAGAACAGAATTGTCTGTGTTGGGTGAGGGATTGGACTTACAGGGATGGTTCCCAATCCTGATGGCACATCATAATCACCAAGGGAGCCTTAAAAACGTCAAACTTCTATGGCACACCTTGGGATCTTCCAGGGGCAAGACTTATGACGTGGTGTTTTTAACAAGCTCCTTTGCAGCCAGTCTGGAACCAGCTGTGAAGCTGTGATTTGGAATCACTAGACAGATGACCTCTAGCTCCACAACTTTAAGATGCTACCCACTTCCCCTGTTAGCTATTAAGATGAGACACACACTTCCCTTGGAATAGTGAAGCAGCAAAATAAGCATTTCAATGTTGACATCGACAGCTGCCCCCACGGCAGTGAATTTTAGGTGTCAGGCACAGTATGTTAGAACCATGCACATTTTGCAAGATAAGCATCCCCAGCGAAAATAGCCTTCAAGTCACAAAAGTCTTCATACCGCGAAATTTCAGCTCTCAGAAACATCATGTTTATTGGGCAAATTTAAAAGGCAAGCTTATCTTTCAGCTAGACAGCCAGAATTTAAACAGATTAGGAACATTCTGAAGCCAGAATGCAAATTGGGAATAGGACTTTAATTTGTGACTGTTTTCATCCCAGTGAACTCCCCACCAGCATGGGACATTTTTGACATTATTGGAAATCTTTACTTGTGAGAGTTATTAGAATAGGGAGGGAGAGTGGGTTAAGATGGAGGTATGTTTACTCTGCAGCTGGTCATTAGCCTGGAACTCACTCAAGTTGATTTTATAGCCATTAATGTCAATGCCCCGATGATAAAATTTATTTCAAAGGCCATTTGGATAACATCTGCTCCCCATTTCAATCTCGTCTTCACCCCTCAGTAAATGTAATTTTCATGGTGACTGCTTAACTGACAATTTTAAGCAGGCAAACCTTGAACTTTCCACATTAAATAGGGATCTAACTTTTTAGAAAATTATCTACAGCGGTGGGATGTTTTCTTAGTTTTGTACAAAAGCATAAATAGGGCCGGGCGCAGAGGCTCACGCCTGTAATCCTAGTACTCTGGGAGGCCAAGGCGGGCGGATTGTTTGAGCTCAGGAGTTCGAAACCAGCCTGAGCAAGAGC
>NW_012153062.1:22702647-22705629 GCF_000956105.1 Propithecus coquereli | reverse complement strand
TAAGCTTTGCCATCATCTTGGTTTCCTTGGTAGGAGACCTGTCTATGCCTCAACCAATGGGAAGCATTGGGAGTGCCTGAAGGGAGAAATATTCCTGAAGACAGCCAGAGACAAAGCAGGGAGGCAGGATTACCATCCCCAGTCCTGGAAACTCTGCTTTGTAACTCAGCCAAAAGAGATGCCGAATCAGGGTGTCTGTTCAAGAGCACCATGCTGTAGGAGATTCGTTCCATGGTTCCCCTGGCCACAAACCCCTAGCCAGCCTTTCCATACAACTGGCATATTCACTTTGGGACCTCCCCCATTCAGGACAGGTGGCACTCTGATTGTTTACTAGAACCTAAAAGGAGGTAGAGACCTAGCAGAAAAAAGAAAAAGTAAATTAACAGGTAAATTACAAAGAATCTCTAAGCAAACATAGCCAATAAAAATGAAAACAAGCCAGACAGAAAGGACTGGAATAAATAACCAATCCTTCAATGCAAAGACAAAAAAGTACATCCACAAAAAGCAACAGTGAACAGGGAATTATGACTGTCCCAAGCAGACAAAGCAAAGAACCAGTAACTAACCCCAATGAGACGGTGATATGTGAACTCTCTGACCAAGAATTCAAAAAAGCAGTTTTAAGGAAACTCAGTGATCTTCAAGATAACACAGAAAATCAATTCAGAAATTTATCAGAGAATTTTAACAAAGCTATTGCAATTATAAAAAGAGATATGAAATAAATAAACTGTGGTATATCCAGACAATAGAATATTATTCAGCACTAAAAAGAAATGAGATATCAAACCATGAAAAGATATGGAGGAAACTTAAATGCATATTACTAAATGAAAGAAGCCAATCTGAAAAGGCTACATATTGTAGGATTCCAACTATATGACATCTGGAAAAGGCAAAACTATAGAGAGAGTAAAAAAAGATCAGTGGTTTCCAGGGGTTAGGAAGGAGGGATGAATGAATAGGCAGGGTGTAGGGGGTTTTAGAGCAGTGAAACTACTCCGTATGACACTATAATGGTGGATACATGTCATTACACATTTGTTCAAACCCATAGAATGGACAACACAAAGAGTGAGCTCTAATGTAGACTATGGACTTTGGATGATAATGACGTACCAATGTAGGTTCATCAATTGTAAGAAATGTACCACTCTGGTCAGGATTGTTGATGATGGGGGAAACTATGCATGTGGAGGCGGGGGGAATATGGGAAATCTCTGTACCTTCTGCTCAATTTCGCTGTGAACCTAAAATTGCTCTAAAATTAAAGTCTATTAAAAAGAAAAAAGAGTTCCAATGCTGCATCATCATGCAATAATTTTGTTTATGAGTAAAGCAGAGGGTCAGATTCTTCTAGGATAATCGATTGATAAGAAAATGTTTGCTATGGTCAAAGGCATGAGCAAAGACTATTACAATTTTTATAATTAGTAATAAAGGTCTTGAAGAGTGGTGTGCTGGTAAGTGTTTAACAACTACCTCTTCAGAAAATAAACAATGTATGCATATAGATAACATAGAAATAAATAACCTCAAGTTTATGGATAATGGTAAAACAATTAGGAAGTGATGAGTTTAGAGTATTTATTGCCTTTTTCAAAAATTCTTCTATTTTAAACTTTTAAAGCTTTTTGTTTTAAAATAACTTTAGATTTACAGAAAGTTGCAAGATAGTGCAGAGTTCTCATATACCCCTCACCCAACTTCACCTAATATTAACATGTGATATAATCACGGTCATTTATCAAAACTAGGAAATGCACATTGGTATAATACTGTTAGATAATGTGCAGAATTCGTCTGGATTAATGTCCTTTCTCTGTACTAGGATCTCATCCAGGGTACCATGCTGCCTTTAGTTGTCATGTCTCCTTAGTCTCCTCTGATCTCTTATAGTTTCTTGGGCTTTTATTCTTTCTTCATGACCTCAGTTTTTGGTATAATTCACTTAATTATATTTTTGAGCTGTTTACTTTATAGATTCATAACTTATTGAAGCACAATACCCAAAGAGTTTGGTTTTATGGATCAATGTCATATGGATAGAAGTTTCCAGGCACATGCTCACAGAATCTGCCATTGGTCCATTCTCTTCAACAATTTTATTAATGAATTAGAAAAGACTATTACTGCCATGAAAATCATATTGGCAGGTGATATAGATCTGAGAGTATAACAAATACGTTGTATAATAATCCAGAACCCTGGGGACTGCAACATGATAGGCAAAACTATCAGCATAAAGCTTTATAGGGATGAATGTATCAACCCAACATTTGTGCACCAAAAACAACCTCCATAACTATGCCCGAAGAGATGTGATTTAACAGAAGGGCATGCTAAAAACGTGTTTAGCCCCTTCAGGTTATCCACATTCCTTTTATGGACAGAACAGGTTCCCCAGGGCCTGGCAGGAAGTAGCTTGGAGATCTGGCTTCTGTTTGGGAGCATGATCCCTCCTGGATATGAGGAAGAGAAGGATATTTTCAGGGACATGCCAGCCCAAAATTAGATAACTAGTCTAAAACATGATGTGGTAAGAGGGAGAGTCCAGAATCATAAAGGGCTGTTGCCTGGGGAGGTGCGAAGAGGGACCTGGGAAGGTGAGGCCAGGCAAAGCTGCCTCAGCCAATGAGCTGGAAGCCACAGAGGCTACACAGAAGGTTTCTATAATCAAGGGCAAGGGTGTGCCCTGAGGTTAGAAGGCACTCTCGAGCTAAGGGCTTGGGTGACTGCAAGTACGATAGGAGCCTCTGATGTGATTTGCCTGCCAAAATCCCATTCAGCTTGCTCTGCATCCATAGGAGTAGTGTCTAGCTCAAATGAGCTTATAGTCTGGCTTGTATCTGCATTGATCAGCCAAATCCAAAGTATTATGGTAAAAAATTCTGGATATCAAAACCCTGATCAGCCGGGCGGGGTGGCTCACGCCTGTAATCCTAGCTCTCCGGGAGGCCGAGGTGGGCGTATTGT
>NW_012153062.1:22700853-22702531 GCF_000956105.1 Propithecus coquereli | reverse complement strand
TTATTATAGCACCACAAGTACATAATTTATGAATCTATACATATACATTTGAAAGATTTTACTTTCATATGGGACATGAGAACCACTTCATGTGGCTCTTACTATAGAAAAGTGAGTTCCCCATTTGATTGTTCAGTAGTTCAGGTGAATACAAAGGGAAAGGAATAAGGATGGAATGAAGACTGGTATCCATCAGACCTGGGTTCAGATCTCAGCTGGACCACTTACCATCTTGGTCACCTAGGACAAGTTTATATTTCTGAACATCAATTTTCTTGTCTGTGAAAAAGTGACAATAATCCCATTACTTTAAATTAGGTAATTTATTTAAAGTGTATTCTCGAGTGTTTGGCACAATAAATGGTATCTATTATCATTTGTAAAATCCACTATTCAAGTCGTGCTCCAATTTGTCATGTTTTTAGCTGTGTCAATATAACATGATTACACTAAAAACAGAAATAATGTCTAGTCCCTTGGGCTAGAAAGAGATCCAGATTTTCTTATCCTTTTTCAACTCTTGGACCATAAAATCTACATCCTGCACTTATGAATCTGTGCTCCAAGAGAGGGGGACCCTTGATTCTTGTCTTCTGTGGGCTCTGCTCTGCTCAGCTATGGCCGGATTAACGCAAGTTCATGTCCACATTACAGGATTCATTAAGAAAAGAAAAGTCCTCTCACACTATGTGGTTAAAGATAATGGAAATCTGCTTATTAGAAGTCTTCCAGAGAGAAAATTTCTTAATTACATGCTTTTGATTAAAATGAAGGTAAACAGAAGCAATTCTAAAGCAAGTCTTGTGATTGTGTTTTCCTGTGTAGGAATCTGACAATTAGGAAGCAATTTCCTGAAGTTCTCTTACATTTGTCGGAGTCTCAGAGAGTTTGCATTCAAACTAACATATAGTGGAGTCACCTCACACATTTTAGAAGAAGATAATATGTAAGTATAGAGTTTAACAAGAAAAAAATCACAACAAAGTAGCTTAATTTTTTTTTAATGAGTTACTAGTCCAGTTAGCAAATGAACTGCCATAAACATAGTATGTCTGACTTCAGGAGTATTTTCAGGGTATATTGTGTCAGCTTTGTAGTCAACATGGGAAATGACCATAACATAATTAAATAGGTAAGATTGTAAGCCAGTCCATATAGGACATGAAGTGATTAGATAGTAATGCTTTGAGTGGTTGTTTCAGGGGAATGATTAATGGTGCAATATTTTTGTGCAATAGGGAAGTCTGAGCGAGTCTTCTGATTGTAGTTTTAAAACGTTTCTCAAATAACTACAGATTTGCAAAAACCCTGGCTGCCTCAGAAAGAATGTAGCAATGAGAGAAAATCAGATTCGTCAATAATCCAGATGAAAAGAGATGTAGACTTCTGGTTCTAAAATGGACGCATAGAAGCAAATTGGCTTCACTCCCTTTACAGGAAAACAAAAACAAATATACACTGATGAAATTATTACCAGAAATATCCCAGAACTCAAATATGAGGAGGAGACAGTTCCTAGAACAACAGAGAAGTGAACAAACTCTGAGCAGATGGCAAGAGAATGGGCCTTTGGTATCTGAGATGCCCTGTCTCCCAATCTGCCTGGCACTAAGCATGTGGAAAATTTACTCCCCGACTCACAGTTTCTATACTGAAAAAAGTGAGGTCGAGGTCAACA
>NW_012153062.1:22635697-22687943 GCF_000956105.1 Propithecus coquereli | reverse complement strand
AGGTAGTGTTGAAATCACAGTTCAAGGGCAGCAGCCCAAGGTTACTCAACTAGTGAGGGGTAAACTTGGGATTTTAACCACAGTCTTTGGTTTCCAAAGTCTATTTTGATAAGACTCAGAATAATTATTTGGTTTAGCTAAGGCTCTTGCTTATTTTTATAAATCACTTTAAACTTAATAAGTATATTAGAAACATTTTGATTACTAGTGACAAAAAAACTGTATTCAAGGTAGTTTAGTAAAAAAAAGTAGGAATTTATTGGTCCACTCGTCTGCAGGAGAAAGCAGGGTGTGCCCGGGCACAGGCCCACTGGAGCCAGGGACTCTTGCTCTGCCAGGCCTTTCTTGCCTTTTCTCTTTGCGTACCAGCTTCAATTTTCTTTTCAGACAAAGTTCTTCACGTAGTGGGAAATAAAGCCTCCACCAGCAACCCCGCCAGGTTTCAATCACATGCCCATCTCTGGACTCATCAATTGTGGCCAAAAAAGTGGGGTCTCATAATGCACGGCCCTCATTAAAACCTCCGCGTGTCTGAAATTAGGGAGAGAGAGTTTCCCAAAAGAAGGGGGTTAGCATTCCCAGAAGGAGGGTAGCATGGCCTTTCACGCTGGGAGACGGGGACTTTAATGAGATGATTAAATAAAAAGCTCCAATCACCTTGTTCCTAATTTTTATAAGGGGACCTCCTTGTATTATTTTCAACTTACATTTTCGTAGGGGTAGAAATGCATTGCCATGCTTCTAATTTAAATCAGAATTTCAGAATTTATTATACTCGAACCATATTTCCTTATGCTACATTGCACCTAACACAACGCCTGGCTGGCACCCAGCAGATGTTTAACCACTATTCTTGAAAGTACAAATACATTTCATCCATTTTTACCCTCACCTCACTGTTTCACTACAGATGTTTTGTGCTTTCTCACATTTTATCTAGAAGTCTATAACTTAGTTTGGTACTTTGTGTAATATAGGAGTTGGTACTATTACTCCTCTAAAGTTATATGTTAAAGTGGTAAGAACTCTGTGGTTTTGTTGGGGAGACATCTTTATATGTAAAAAGCAAATGTATCTTGTCATTGAGAGGCTCATCCACAATAATCACAAACTCAGGTCTAACCCCAGCTCTGTAGTTCACTAAATGATGTCAACTTCTCAATATGGTGGATGACAAGGTATGTATGTAACTGGAATATGAGCCAGGGCAAAGGGTCTCACAGAAAGAACTCCAATCCATCAAGCAAAGTAATTAAAAACAATTCAAATCTTTATGGGACTCAGAAAATATACAAGGAGATCTAATTTGTAAATCCCACTATACTTGGATTTTTTTTTCTCCATTCCTCTTGTTCTTCATTCATTCATTCAATAATATTTATTAAATGTTTCCTCTGTGTCAGGCGCACTTCTGGAGTGGACTAGGTTCCATGCCTACAGAGCTTGTGTGTCTTCCACACCCCTCAAGTCCCCTCTCTGCTCCTTACCTTCAACTCTCAACCTCAAACTGACTCCCAAGCCCAGGCACAGGGGGCTCAACTTCCATGGCTTCCTCCCCCTTCAAGGTCTTTAATCCTGCATGTTTCTTTAATTCTTTCTAGCTAGTACCCTGATCTCCATATGTGAGATCTAGTGACCCATAGGCAGCTCTCATCCTCCCTGGAGTAGCTGGGGATGGAGGGAGGAAGGGAGGAAGAGTTGTTCTTCCCAAAAAAGGATTTTTGTGTTTTGACATTTTTAGTAGATGGGGACCGTGAGTGTGGGAAGTGGGAGAAAGCAGATTCTAAACACTATAACTGATACATTTATTACCTTTTCTATTAACTGAGTGACACAATATTTTAAAGTGTTTTTATAGGTTTCAGAGACTGAAGAAGGAGAACAAAGAGGGGGAAAATAAGGGAAAAAGATAAGAGAAAATAAGAAAATGAATTGCAGCTAAGGAAATGGGAGAGACAGAAGAGATTCCAGATTGCAAATAAACTCTCTCTCTGCCTCCTGATTTTGCTGTCATCTCCTTAAGTGCCTTGCATGCTATTTGCCCTCTAAGACGGGTGATAGTCATGAAGGCCATATGGTGTATATTTCTCTGACCACTGTCTACTATTGAAGATACAGAATTTAGTTTTGGAAGGGTTGGTGCTGGTGGGGAGCAGAAACAATGGTTTAATGAAAAAGGAATCACAGGAATTAACCAGTAAAATGGCTTAAAATCATATTCCAGGCTTGGGGGTCATGGGCAGTCTTTCTTAATCTATTGGAGTTTAATCTAATAACTTCACCTGGCTTTCCCTAGCTAGGCAGCTCTGCCCCCAGTAGTCCAGAAGAAAGCAAATTAACAGCTTCCAAACAGCCAATTGCCATGTACATTGATGAAATCTACAGGTTTCATTTCTTGAAGTCCAAAGATGTTTCTTCCTATTGACATCAAAAATACTTTAAAGACAGTAAACTTTTATTTGAAAGAAATACATGTTGAAGTTGTTTAAGGATGAAAGCAGAACTGTCTTGGAGCTGATGCTAAAGCAGTGTGAGAAGACCATGTGTATTTTCAAATAAATCTTGAAAAACTCATGAGATTTGGGAAAGAGTGTAATAATATACTGCCTATAGCCGTGCCGCACAGAAGCTTATCACAGGGTTAGAAGAAACTGATGGAAAACTCACACAGGCATCAGAAGTTTCCTTTTATTGGAAACTTTTGCAGTTTTGGAGGCCCCTTAGAATTTAAAGACCTGAGTTGTTAACAAGGCCTCTAAACCTGGCACTAGAAATAGTTGAGAAGATTTTACGGTGTACCTTCCCAGAACCTGATCATTAGATTTTCTGGGTACCTTCTTATTTTTGACAGTTGCCTCACTCAAATTGAGGCAGTCTTTTAAATTCTAAAATGAACTGGCATCTTCAGGTATATTGGCATCTTTTTAAAATCCCCTTTTTTTTAAAGAACATTTGAATGTGAAAAGATGTGTGTATGCAAACTGTTGGATCAGGCAAGTTTCGTGAAGGGTGTCTGGATGTGTCTATCTATAGCATTTGGCAAGTACCAAGCTGTCACTCAAAAAAGACAGCTAATTTTCAAGTTAATCCAAACTACCTACTTGAAGTCTGATTTATTTTTTCCAAGTTGGCCTGGAAATGTATCACTTCATACTTTGGGAATGGGAAGGAAGGGAAATTAAAGGAAGTGTATCCAGTGATTTAACTGAACTGCATATACTTTAAAATTTACGTTGAACATTAGAGAGTTCCTCAAGCAAATATAAAATATTAATCTGTCATTTAACATTACATGTAACGGATGTACGTCCTCAAACCAGATTGCAGCTAGACTGGACCTAGAACAGTGGTTCTTAGTGTTAATTAACCATAATGCCCAGGCTCAAATTCTTCTTTATCTTGGGACTATGAATAACCAAATACCAATAACCAGCTTTGCTGACTGAGGCTGGGGATCAGAAGTCTGCAGGCTTTGGGGGACTGAAGTAAGGTAGTTTTCTGGGGGTTGGATCTGTAGCTTGTAAAAATCTGTCGTGGGGCTAAATCAGCTGGAATTCACTTCTTTGTCTATGAAATCTATCCTTAGTGTATAGCCTGGAATTTGAAGAGGATTGACTCTGATAGACACTGTTGGTTGCCTACATTGTGTCCTTTCCTTTTCTCCCTTTCTACCAGAACCCTGTTTTTGTTTCAGTATCTCCTCCTGTCCCATGTAGTCATATGTTTCAGTGGAAGCTCACTCCAGTTCCAGCTGTAAGGGTGGCACTGACTGGCAGAAACATGAATCTCATCCCCTTGCTAATGGTTGGTTCAGTGATGGGCCTGGGACATAGCTCTGGTCAGTGAAACTAGAGGCAAAGTCTGCTGGGTGAGGGTGGAAGAAGGCTTCTGAGTAACATTTCTGAGAGAGAGTTATAAAGATATATTTCTCTTATTCCTCTGAATGTTGTTGTATCTGGGTGTGATGCCTGGAACTGCTGCAGCTATTTTGCTGTCAGCTTGAGGTTAATGTTGATACCGAGGCACAGCAGAATTAAAAAGAATCTGGCACTTCTGTGACCATGATAAGCCACTGAATCAACTAACTATCTCTAGACTTCATTCTTTGTGAGATAATAAATTTCCCTATTGTTAACACCACTGAGTTTCTTTTACTGCCAGACAAATGGACCATAACTGATAAAGCTGTCCCAGGCGATTTGGAGCCTTGGCCGATTCAGCTGCTGAAATAGCTGTTCTAGTGCCACAACTTACAATAATGTGGGCTTTAACAATTCTATCAAAGACGAAAGCTGCATGAGACAGCGTAGTTGAGTATATGACATTTTAGAGCAAGAATCAAAGCTAGTCCGTGTGATTTGGGGTGATCCAACAAACTTCAGTGTCGCTTATTAAATTGGACTAAAAGCACCTCTATTTCTCAGGAGTACTTTCAGGATAAATTCAATTATATAGTTTTAAAGTACTTTTTAGAAGAAAGACATACCATGAATTTAAATAATGATAGCCTTTTCTGACATGTCTTTATAACCATATAGGAACAAAGGCTTCTAACATTTCCTCTCTCCTAAGTCTGTAGAATAATCATGCTTGTATGTTATTGTAATGTCAGTGGTAAAAGAGAAAAAATATTAATATTTAAGGATGTCATAGAGAAAATCATTATAGAGATGTATTTCACAGGTCCATTCCAATTGTACTCAGACCAAAAATCCACACATAAGCAACAAATGAAGCATGTAGAATTTCAGAGCTAGACTTTTGACACACTAGTTGAGTGCTTATTCTGTGACACCATGAAAAAACCAACAGATGTTTTTAAAGCAAGTTTAAAGAAGTAAAGATTCAGTTATTTTAAGAGGAGAAATATGTTTGTGGATCTAATGATTCAAATTGAAACGTTAAATTTTCATGAGCAAGAGAATAAATGAATATAATGGAATATTATGTAGCAGTGAAAATTAGCAAACAGAATCTACATACCTTCACATAAATGGATCACACTTGTGTAACAATAAACAGAAAAAGCAAGTCGTAGAAGAATATATACAATATGATTATGTTAATGTAAATATAGCGCCCTATAAAACAAAACTATTCTTTAGGGATATGTACATTTATAGTAAGTATAGAGAAATTCGCAGTGATAATAATCACTGCTTTAGAATAATTGTTACCTCTGAGTGTTAGAAAAGTGTTTTGGGCTACAATTAATGGAAAACCTGACCCAGACAGGCTTAAACAATAAGGGAGTTTATTGACATTCCTGGAAGTTTAAGATTGGGTGGCCTTTGGAGTTGGCTTAACTCAGTAGCTCTAGCTCTTTTTTTTTTCCCTCCGTATTTCCCTCCCTCAGAAAGTCCATGTGCCTTCTTATACGTGTATGCTTTGTCCCCTGGTTGGTCCCTCCTTGGTGACTTCATGCATATTGCCTTTCCAAAAACAGCCTTTTTTTTCTTTTTTGGGAGAACTCAGTTTTTTTTTTATTGCAAAAACTTTATATGTTCATCTTAAAAATGTGGAAAATACAGAGACTAATAAATAAAAATTAAAATTATTACTAGTAATTGTATCTTGGAAAATCTCTAATAAGTATATATACTTTTATATATACTTATATCTTTAAGTAATGTCTCTGTCTGTATGTATATGTGTATATAGCTCATAAGAATTTAAAACAGTTTGGTTTGTATTTATGTTCAGTTGAGTTAGCCAGATTTAATCTTTTCTTATTAGACATTTTATTAGATTTTAATAAAAATGACTCCGTTTTTCCAAAAAGAAATTAATTTGAACTTAATGTAGTTGTTTAAATGACCGAGTTTTATCTTTTATGGAAAGATATTAAACCTAAGAAATTTTCTTGCAGTGCGATTTCTATTTAGTTGATAGTACTTATTTTTACTTAGAATACTTACCTGGTTTGAAATTGAGTATTAGTCCTCTGGTTTTGCTTTTTGTTGTTTGATGTTGGATTGGAGAATAGCTTGCCTGGGGCCTTCCTAAACCTACACTGAAATCATTTCCTTGTCTGGTGATTTTTATGTCAGAAAAGCTTTGTGAACTTGTATCATGTTTACTCCTTGGTGCAATGTTACTGTGCTATCTGGGGAGCTCCTGAAAATATACATTTATGAGCATAAGAATGGTAAACAGATTGTGGAGAATTCCCTTTATACATATAGAGGAAACTTTTTAACATATATACTTCCTAAGTCTAACACCACCAAGAATATAAACCCCAAGTCTCTAGCCTATGTAATGTGTAATTATCTGTGAAACTAGATTTTTTTTGTGTATATGTGAGTTAACACAGAGATCGTGGTCTCCATCACCTGTGGGTAATTAGCTGGGATTGCAGGGTGCATCTGGCCATCCTTGTAGAAATCAGTCTCTGTTAGGCAGAACCAATACCAATACGAGCTTTTTAGCTTGGAAATAACCGCCTGCTAACCTTGGCGAAATAGCAGCAGCAATCACAGCAGTTCTGCCTTGATTAAAAATTAATAGTGATGTGGGCACTGGGAATTAATTATGAGCTGTGAAATCTATGTCTGATACGTTTAAGAAAAAAATGAAAATTATGACTGCTCAAAATAGACTATTTTCAATGCTTTTTTAGTACGTTTTTGTTATTTCAAAGTACTATGGGGGAGTACAAATGTTTTTGGTTACATGGATTGCTTTTGTCATGCTTGAGTCAGGGTTATAAGTGTGCCCATCACCCAGATATTGTTCATTGTACAAGTTACGTAGGTTTTGCCCATCCTCTCCTCCCTCTTCTTCCCAACTTGATTTCCACTGAGTTTTATTTCCCTTTGTGCACATGTGTGCTCGTCGGTTAGTTCCAATTTAATAACGAATACATGTGGTGTTTGTTTTTCCATTCTTGAGGTACTTCACTTAGGATAATGGTCTCCAGTTCCATCCAAATTGTTGCAGAAGGACTTGATTAATTCATCTTCACAGCTAAGTAGTATTCCATGGTATACATATACCACATTTTGCTAAATCACACATGAATTGATGGGTACTTGCGTTGATTCCACATCTTTGCAGTTGTGAATTGTGCTGCAATAAACATTCGAGTGCAAGTATCTTTTTGATAAAAATGACTTCTTTTCCTTTGGGTAAATACCGACTAGTGGAATTGCTGTATGAAATGGTAGGTCTACTTTTAGTTCTTTGAGAAATCTCCATACTGTTTTCCATAGAGGTTGTACTTATTTGCAGTCCCACCAAGAGTGTATAAGCATTCCTTTCTCTCTGCATCCACACCAGCATCTATTGTTTTTGGAACTTTTAATAAAAGCCATTCTAACTGGAGTAAGGTGATATCTTATTGTGGTTTTCATTTGCACTTCCCTGATAATTAGTGATGTTGAGCATTTTTTCATGTGTTTATTGGCCATTTTTCTATCTTCTTTTGAAAAGCTTCTGTTCATGTCTTTTGCCCACTTTTTAGTGGGATTGTTTGTTTGTTTGTTTGTTTGTTTTTGCTGATTTGTTCGAGTTCTTTGTACATTTTGGCTATTAGCACTTTATCAGATGTATAGCTTGTAACTTTATCAGATGTATAGCTCATTCTGCAGGTTGTGTATTTGCTCTATTGATTATTTTCTTAGCTGTGGATAAGCATTTTAATTTAATCAAGTTCCATTTATTTATTTTGGTTGTTGCTGTGGTTGCTATTGGAATCTTCTTCATAAATTCTTTGCCTAGTCCAATATCTGGAAGAGTTTTTTTTAACATTTTCTTCTAGAATTCTTATGGTTTCATGCCTTACATTTAAGTCTTTTATCCAACTCAAATTAATTTTTGTGAGTGGTTAGAGGTGTGGATCCTGTTTCATTCTTCTGCATGTGGCTATCCAATTCTCCCAGTACCATTTATTGAATAGGGATTCTTTTTCCCAGTATATATTATTGGCTGCTTGGTCAAAGATTGGATGGCTGTATGTGGATGGTTATTTATGTGGGTTTTCTGTTCTGTTCCATTGGTCTATGTCTCTATTTTTGTGCCAATACCATGCTGTTTTGGTTACTATAGCCTTGTCATACAGCTTGAAATCTGGTAATGTGATACCTCCAGATTTGTTCTTAAGAATACTTTGGCTTTTCAGGCTCTTTTCTGATTCCAAACGAAGCATAGAATTATTTTTTCTACATCTGTGAAATATGACGTTGGAATTTTCATAGAGATTGCATTGAATCTGTAAATCACTTTGGGTAGTATGGACATTTTAACAATGTTGATTCTACCAATCCATGAACATGATATGTTTTTCCATTTGTTTATTTCATTTCCAATTTCTTTCCTCAGTGTTTCATAATTTTCTTTGTAGATCTTTCACCTCCTTCGTTAAGTCTATTCCTAGGTATGTTATTTTCTTTGTGGCTATTGTGAATGATATTAAGTATTTGCTTTGACTCTCAGCTTGACTATTATTGGTGGATAGGAATGCTACTTATTTGCATACATCAATTTTATAACCTGAAACTTTGCTGAGTTTATCAATTCCAAGAGTATCTTGGTGGAATCTTTGGAGTTTTCTAAATATAAGATCATATCATCAGCAAAAAGTAATAGTTTGACCTCCTCTTTCCCCATTTGTATACTCTTTATTTCTTTCTCTTGCCTGATTATTCTGGCTAGCACTTCCAGCATGTTGAATAGAAGTGGTGACAGTGGGAACCCTTATTTTGTTCCAGTTCTTAGGAGGAATGCTTTCAACTTTTCCTCATTCAGTATGATGTTGACTGTGAGTTTGTCATGTATGGCTTTTATAATTTTGAGACATGTTCTTCTATGCCTAGATTGTTCAGGGGTTTCAGTCTAACACTCTCCCAATCGAGGTATTTCAGCTGGTTGTTGAGGGTTTTTATCATGAAAGTGTGCTGAATTTTGTTGAATGCTTTTTCTGCGTCTACTGAGATGATTATATGGTCTTTGTTTTTGCTTCTGTTTATGTGTGAATCACATTTATTGATTTACACATGTTGAACCATCTTTGCATCCCCGAGTTGAAGCACACTTGGTCAAGGTGGATTATTTTTTTGATATGCTGTTGAATTTGGTATGCTAGTATTTTATCGAGGATTTTTGTAGCTATATTCATAAGGAATATTAGTGTTTAGTATTCTATTCTGTTTTTGTTTTGTTCTTTCCTGGCTTTGATATTAAGGTGATACTGGCTTCATAAAACGTGTTGGGGAGGATTCCTTCCTTTTTGATTTTATGGAATAATTTCTGCGATGTGGGTTCCCTATCTTCTTTGTACATCTGGTAAAATTTTGCTGTGAATCCACCTGGTCTGGGGCTTTTTTCTGTTGTTGTTGGAAGCTTTTGTCTTTTTTTTTAAATTTCAGAATATTATGAGGGTACACATATTTTGGTTACATATAATGCCTTTGCCTCACCCAAGGCAGAGCTTCAAGTGTGCCCATCCCCAATACAGTGTGCTCTGCACCCATTAGTTGTGAGTTTACCCATCCCCACCGTCAGTGTACCAGACTTCAAGCTTTACTACAAGGCTATAGTAACCAAAACAGCATGGTACTGGCACAAGAACAGAGATACAGACCTTTGGAACAGGTCTGAGACCCCAGATATAAAACCATCCTCATATTGTCGTCTAATATTTTATAAAGCAGGCAAAATATACACTGGGGAAAAGAATCTCTATGCAGTAAATGGTGCTGGGAAAATTGGATAACCACATACAGAAGATTGAAATTGGATCCACACCTCTCACCTCTCACAAAAATCAATTCATGATGGATAATAGACTTAAACCTAAGGTGTGAAAGCTTAAGAATTCTAGAAGAAAATGTTAGGAAAATTCTTACAGACATCAGCCTAGGCAAAGAATTTATGAAGAAGACCCACAAAGCAATCATAGCAGCAACAAAAATAAATAAATGGGAACTGATCAAATTAAAAAGCTTCTGCATAGCCAAGGAAACTATCAGTGTAGTGAACAAACAACCTACAGAATGGGAGAAAATATTTGCATGGTACATATCCAATAAAGGGATGATAACAAGAATCTATATAGAACTTAAGAAAATTAACAAGAAAAAATCAAACAACCCTATTAAAAAGTGGGCAAAGGACATGAACAGAAACTTTTCAAAAGAAGACAGACTAATGGCCAGCAAACATATGAAAAAATGCTCAACATCTCTAATCATCAGGGAAATGTTGGAAACTTTTTTATTACTGCTTTAATCTTTTTCCTCATTATTGGTCTGTTTGGGAGTTCTGTTTCTTACTGACTGAGTCTTGGGAGGTTGTGTGCTTCCAGGAATTTGTCCATTTCCTCTACATTTGTGGATTTCTGTGCATAGAGATTTTCATAGTATTCACAGGTGATATTTTGTATTTCTGAGGTAGTTACGTATAATATCTCATTTTCATTTCTGATTGAGCTTATTCGGGTCCTTTCTCTTCTATTCCTGGTTAATCTAGCAAGAGGTATATCAATTTTGTTTACCATTTCAAAGAAGCAACTTTTTGTTTCATTGATCCTTTGTATTTTTTTTTTCTTCTCTTTCATTTAGTTCTGCTCAGACCTTAGTTACTCTTTTCTTCTGCTGGTTTGGGTTTCATTTGATCATTCTTTTCTATTTCCTTGAGGCATGTCATTAGATTGTTGATTTGTGATCTTTCTGTCCTTTTGATGTAGGCATTTAAGGCTATGAATTTCCCCTTAGGACTGCTTTTGATGAATCCTATAGATTTTGATAGCTTGTGTCCCCTTTGTCATTCAGTTTGAGGAGTCTTTTGATTTTCATCTTAACACATTCACTGCCACACTAGAAAAACAATTTTTTTCCTTGGAGTCATGGTGTTTTATTATGAAAGTAGAATAAAAATTTTGACAACAAAATGATCTTTTCTAATTTAATAAAAAAATTATTTTTTATTGTTTTCTGTGCATGAGTTATATGCAACTTAAAAAATAGTACTTGCAGCTCCTTAGGTGAAGAAACGTGAGTTACATATGCTTCATGAGACCCCAGGCTCAAAACTAGCCTGAGTTAATATAACTCACATGACAGTTGATGTGTTAATTTCATTATTGACCCAATAATTTCATAGCAGGTTGTTTAATTTCTATGACTTTTGTAGAATTCAGTGTTTCTTTTGGAGTTGATTTCTAGTTTTATTCCACTGTGGTCTGAAAAGATACATGGTATGATTTCTATTTTTTTGAGTTTGTTGAAACATGTTTTGTGGCCTAAGATATTGTCAATGTTGGAGAATGTTGCATATACTGATGAAAAGAATATATATTCCATAGTTTTTGGGTAAAATGTTCTGTAAATGTCTGTTAGGCCCATTTGTTCTAGAGTCCTATTTATGTTCAGTGTTTCTTTATTTTCTGCTGGGATGATCTGTTCAGCTCTGTCAATGGGGTGTTGAGGTCCCCAGAAATCATGGTGCTGCTGTTTATCTCTTTGCTTAGCTCTGGTAGAGTATGCTTTAAGAATCTGAGCACTCCAGTGTTAGGTGCAGAAATATTTGGCATTGTTATGTCTTGTTGAATTGCTCTCTTTCCCATTGTATAATGACCATCTTTGTCTTTCTTTACTATTGTTGATTTAAAGTCAATTTTATCTGATATGAGAATGGCTACACCTGCTTTCTTTTGGTTTTCATTTGCATGAAATATTATTTTCCATAACTTTACCTTGAGTCTGTATGAATCCTTGTGGATTAGATGTGTTTCCTGAAGACAGCAGATACTTAGGTTGTGTGTTTTCATCCATTCAGCCAGCCTATGTCTCTTGAGTGGGGCATTCAGAACATTCACGTTGATTGATAGAATTGATATGTGGGATGATGTTCTGTTCATCCTGTTGAGTAGTACCTTGTTGTTTTGTTTTACCTCTATTGCTCTTGTTTTATATGAGCTCTGAGCTTTAGCTTTTGGGTGGTTTTACACTGGTGGGTATCTATTGTACTGATCCATGTATAATATGTAATGCAGTTCTGAGTCTTTCCTGCAGAGCAGGTCTGGTCTTGACAAATTCCCTCAGTATTTGCTTGTCTGGAAAAGACTTTATTTCTCCTTAATATATGAAACTTAGTTTTTTAGGATACAAAATTCTAGGCTAACAGTTGTTCTGTTTAAGAAGACTGAAGATTGGGCCCCAATCCCTTCTAGTTTGTAAAATCTCAGTTGAGAAATCTGCAGTTAGCTCAATGGGTTTTCCTTTGTAAGTTACTTGATGTTTTTGCCTCATAGCTCACAGGAGTTCCTCTTTAGGTTGACTTTGGCCAATCTGATGACTGCATGTCTTGGTGATTGCCTCTTTGCCATGAATCTCCCAAGATTCATGAATCTCTAGCAAGAGAATCTTTAGCAAGACCAGGGAAGGTTTCTTCAATTATTCCCTCAAATAAGTCTTCCAACAGCTGTGCATTTTATTCTTCACCCTCAGGGATGCCTATGATTCTTATTTGGCCATTTTATATAATCCCATATTTCTTGTAGACTTTGTTCATTCCTCTTAGTTCTCTGTTCTTTATTTTTGACTGGCTGAGTTAATTTGAAAGAGTTATCTTCCAGCTCTGAAATTTTTTCTTCTGGCTGGTCTAGTCTATTTTTAAAACTTTCCACTGTGTTTTATATTTCCTTAAATGAATTTTTCATTTTGAGAAGTTCTATTTGTTTTGTTTTTTTTTAATATGTCGATCTCTTCAGTGAATTCTTTATTCATTTCCTAAATTGGGTTTTGCAGTTTCTTTGAGTTGATTTTCCATTTTCTCTTGGATTTCATTGAGCTTCCTTAAAATTCATATCTGGGATTGTTTATCTGTTATTTCAATATTTTCATTTTGGTTGGTATCCATTGCTAGCGAGCTGGCATTCCCTTTTGGTGATGTCCTTTCACTCATATTTTTCATACCTCTGGAGTTCTTTTGCTGATTCCTTCTCATCTGGGGCAGTTGTCACTTCTTATTTTTGGATTTTCTTTTGTTTAAATGGGGCTCCCCCCGAAAAAGTGTGTCTGTAGTATATGTTGGATAAGAATATTTGCCTTTGCTTGTGGGTGTTTTGATAGTGGTCTAGGCTCTGGATGGATCTTTGGTCATAGATATCCTTAGTGTGATGGTTTTCTCACTGTAGGCTGTAGCAGTGGTGAGCTATGTGTGAAGGCAGATTCCCTGTCTCTCTTTGATGAGGGAGGGTGGAGGTCTTTGAAATCCTTTCTCTTTCCCAAACCCTGTGGTCTTCTTAACAGTGTGAATTGTATTGGCACTCCCATTTTAATCTCTGATACAGTAGGTGGGGCTTGTGGGTAAGAATCAACCCCAGCCTGTATCATTGAGTCAGTAAATGCTGTAAAGAGCTGTTCAAATTGACCTCCCTGTCAGTAGGTGGTGCTTGCCTAAAGGAACAAGCTGCAGTGTTGTTTTTGGGACCTGTGATTGGTTCTAGCCCCTCAGAAGAAGCACCGGAATGCCCCAGGTGGTGGGTGGGGACCTGGAACTTCCAGGTGAGTCCTTATTCTCAGCCATAGCAGAGGCGGGTGGGGGAGTGTGAGGCTGGGTGGGGCTAGCTTGGGTGAACTTGCCTTCAAACTCCACAAAAGCTGGTAAGGTAGCTTTTTCAGCAGGGGTCAAAGGTTTGCTCCCAGCTTTGAGGGGAAGCTTCCAGGGAGGGGCTGAAGTGGCTCTATACAGCCAGAAAGTCTGCTGGTGGAGGTGGGGCTGTCTGAGATTCATAGTCTTGCTGTCAGGAGAGGGTTTCTCTCTTCTCCCTGCTCCTCTGCTCTCTGGTCTTTCTCTGGTGTCTCCAGAATCAGGAGCTCAAACTAGCTGAGCTCCCCAGCAATGGCACTGAAGGATGGGAGCTTCTCTGTCCAGGATCCTGCTCTGGATGGAGAGCATGTCCTTCCTGTGGAGGCAGAGGTGGTCCATGAGTGCACTGCAGCTGGGCCCCACACTGCACTTGCTTTTCAGTTCTGAACATGTGGGCTCCCTCACCTCCCAAGATTAGTTCTCTAATCTCCTCTGTGCACCCAAGCAACACAATTGAGTCCTGGGGGTATGGGATCTGGCCTGCAGGCCTGTCCCCAGGTCCCTGAAGATCAATCCCTGACCATGCCAGGGAGATGCGTGCTCATCCCAAGTTACCTATGGGGTGCTCAAGCGGGTTTGATGTCCCTCCACTTCAGGTTGTACCCTGCTCTGATGGAGCAGCTGGGAAAGCAGCACCAGGGAGGGCTGATGAGCAGGGAGCTCACAGTCCAAGAACTCCTTAGTCCTCTGCAGGTATTTAAGACAAAAGATTTGAGCTCCATTTTCTGTGGAAACTAGGTCTGGTATATTGACCAACAGAGTGGAAGCAGCAGTTCCTGAGAGCCCTGGCTCAATTGTCTCTCTCAGCAGCCATGAGCAGGGGAGGGGAAGGGAAGAAAAAGTGTCTGGATGAAGGAAAATTAGCACTATGGTCATCTCTGTTTGTTTCTGTGGAAGGTAGCCTGTTCAGAATATCCACGCTCTGGGGTCATGCAGATTCCCCGGGACCCATGGGCCTTGTGTGGCTCCCACAGTCTGGGCTGGAGTTGGAAAATGTGTGGGAATGAGCAAGACAAAAACTGAGGGGCTGAAGCTCCCTGGGGAGGACAAAGGTGCACGGTGGGTGAAGAAGCAATATGGTCCTGCTGTCTCACCTTGGGTCTGTTGTGACAGGAAGGGATCCCAAGGGGACTAGCAACCTGGTGCTTTGTCCTCAAGAAGCTCCCAGTTCACTGGCGGCAGCAGCTTTTGGGCTCATGAGGACAGAAAGTTTCTCCAGCAGCTCAGGAGCCTGCTGACTGCCAGAGATGTGAGGGAGGGAGAAACAAACCGCTCCACCTTTTCGCTGGGCTCCAAGCCGCTCAGGGGTTGTTCCTCTTCCAATATCTTGCTCCTTCTTGTTCTGCTCCACTACTTCTTCCCGTGGAATCTCTTATAGGTTCTGGCTCTTTTCCCTCATAATTATACCCAATCTATGATTGTTTGTTTTTTCTTTTTCATCTAAAACTTTTCCTTCTTTCTGAGATGATCTGGCAGCTGGTGTCTCTGGTCAGTCATCTTGTTGTCCTCCTTTCAATGCATTTTGAATGTTCCATTAATACCAAAAGAACAAAAAAATAAGGTCGATTTCAATAGTTTTTTTTTTTTTGGCTCTTTTTATTAAATAGCACACAGTACTACCTGCTTGTTTTGCTCTTCTGCGATTAAAAATCTGAAATGATATTTCCTTCCAAACAATTCTTTCTAGTAAAACTGGTAATGCATTCCTAATTTTGTTGGCAATCTGGGTACACGAATGTTTATGTCTTATTGAAGGCTAGAACAATGACAATAAAATCAGAAGACATTTGTTATTTGCACTCTGTTACTTGTTTAGTATTTGTTTCTGTTAATTATCTGAATTACATGAAATATGTTTTTCATGAAATATTTCAGTATGAAGGAACAGATGCTTGAGAAGATAGAAAATAATCCTTTTGTTTTGGGAATTTTTTCTCACATTTTTCATATTTGGAATTTGGTGCTTTTCCAAGGTATTCTAGATGCTTAATGAAGTCTGGTAAGGATGGGATGACAGGCTGATAGGAAATGCTAATTTTTACAAATGGCTTCTTCCAGGATTTGCTCTCAGGATTTCACTACTTCGTGTTTTAAAGAAAAACCTCAAAGTAAGTTACTTATGTCCTGAAATATATGTGGGGCACATTTTTTTACCTCCCTCCTTCCCTCAGATCCTTCTTTCCTTTCTTATTTCCTTCCTTCCTTCATTTTCATTCATTTATTCATTCAACCATTTATTCATCCCCTATTATTGATTACCTTAGGTGCTTACTGTACTTGGTTTTCTGTGAGAAGTGAAGATAAAACGAAGTCCTAATTGAGCTCTTATTTAATCCTTATAACAACCTCATGGGTCAAGGTTAATTATTATTATTGTTTCCATTTAAGAAATTAAGGCTTAGAGATGTTAAGTCCTTGCTTGCCCAAGGTCACTGAGCTAGTAAATGATAGGGCAGGGTCTTTTTTCTGTCTTTGTCTCCCTTAAAGCAAACCCTCTTCCTTATGTGCCAGGGATGGCTCTGAACCTAGATCTTTTTGTTTCCAGAATATAAGCTCATTACCTTATATTATTCTGCATTCATCCACAAAGATGGAAAAATGAGAGGAAGACAAAGCATGATTTAAATAGACTTAACTAAAATTTGGATGAATCCATGGATGATAAAACCTTTGAGAAGTTAATATAAGTACTATTTATGGAGTGCTATTATGTCCAGGAGATATTTACATGTGTTATCACCAATTCTTATCTACAAGCATTGCCCCATCTACAGATGGAAAACTGTGACTTGGCTTAGAAAGATTTTCTTGCTGAAGATGGAGGTTGGAGATTTTAATCCCAATGTGTTTGATTTAGGTTCTTTCCACTATATGACAAGATTTTTGTAGGAAGTCGTAGAGAGCAATTTGATGTCACAGAGAAGAATCTACTAGAGCTCTTTTGTATATTCTCTTATTGAGTGTTTAGCGTATGTCAGGCTTTGTGCCAAGCACCTAAGCTGCAGTGATTGCGGACAGACAAACCCTTCCCTCATAAAACCTACTGTCTAGTCCTTACATTGAAATCAATGCTGATTTTAATCTAATCCCTATATGAATATCTCTTACATACTTATCTATTTTGACTATGAATGGTGCATTCTAGGACCATATTTTTTAAAACATTAATTAGGAAATCAGTTTTCTGTTTCCATTAAGGACACATGTCTTTTTTGTGGAGAGGGAGAATAAAAGTTAGTGTTTAATGAAACTTTGGGCCACATTTACCATCACATTAACCATGACAAGAAAGTTAGCTTTGGTGTGGAGTTTGGGGTTATAAGTGTTTAGACTCCTCTTGTAAAGAAAAGTCTCTTTGAAGTTGCTATGGTTACATTTTATTGACAGAGGTAAAACAATTGAGAAAGTGACCTAGAGAAATTATTATTATAAGAGCCAACAATTTACCAGATGCTCACTGCATGCTAGACACCATGCCATGAACCTACATATGTAAGTTAATGTAATCCTCATAGCAACCCTAGCAGATAACCTTATAATTTCTACTTCACAGAGCGGGAGGTCAAGGCATAGAGAAGTCAAGTACACTTAATATGTTCAAGGTCAAACAGAAGAATGGGAATGTGAACCTAGGTAGTTTAGGATCCAGGTTGATTACATTCGTTTAACAACTCCCACTTGTCTCTTCATTTTGCTCAGGTGAACACAGTATAGTACTCATTTTACTTAATTCAACAAATACTTTTGCTCCAAGCTTTCTAAAGTGTCATAATTATTCATTATTGTCACAAAATATTTATTTTGCACCAATCCCATGCCAGGCCTCATTCTAGTTGGCTAATACACACAGTGTTTGGCAAAAGCTAAGGTAATGTTTATCTTTCAAGGTTGTTTTTTATTTGGGTCCCTTCAGCGTTGTATCTCCTCGTAATCTTCCTGCAGAAAATTACAAGCTGGCTACAGAATACCGATGAGTTATTCCTTTCTATTTCTTTTGTGTAAGACATAATTCAGGTTATGGAAAGGTCTGATTTCATAAACCCAAGTTTAGGTGAGGTAACATACAAACATGTGGAATTCATTCAGGTTCTAGTTTTTACAGCTTTCTATTAAAAGCCATATGAAAACTAAAGCAGTGTGTCTGCTTTTAAATTTTTTTTTTGCGAGATCATCTAGGGGTAAAAAGAATTGAGGTCACAGGAAACAAGTGTCCATGAAAATTCAGTGCTAGGCTTTGGTTATTGGTTATGGGCAGTCGGATAGTGATTAAGTAAGGGCCATTGCAATGTCCTTCCTCTGGAAGCAGCAGGACCTAGGTTGACACCGAGCTTACTGTTTTCAGGCCACTTCTTGTGGCTTTGATGTGCTGTGTCTGCATATCATTCCCTAGCTCTGATCTCCAGCTTTTCATTGTCAGCAACGGCCATGGCACCCCGCTGCCTCTCACTTCCATCACACGGCCAGCCCCAGGCAGACTGTTTTAAAAAAATAAGCCCATCTTGCTTCTCTGCAGATGGAATGTTTTACGTGAGAAATAATCCAGCTGAGTCTTTGCTCCACGGTTTGAATAAGAATGAACTGGCCTGTGGTTTAGTAGGGATTTGGGTCAGGAATGCGCTGTCAGAAGAAGAGGAAGGTAATGGTGGGAATTTGTGAATTCCCAGTTTTGGGTTAACACAATATGGTCTAGTAGTATTAGGTGTGGATTCTAGAGTTAGACACAAGTGTTAAGTCCTGATGTTGCTACTCACTAGCCACCTCTTTTGAGCCTCAGTTTCCTCTTCTGTGAGCTCAAAAGTTGATGCAAGAAATAAAAAAGAGGATGCATGTACAGTGTTTAGCATATTGCCTGATACTTGCTGAGTGCTCAGTTAAGGTTATTTTTGTCATTTTGGTCTTTATTTCATGGAAAAGCAGCCTACTCTGTTTTTAAATCTTCCACAGAAGCATGGTCACCAATGTCCTACCAATTAGCTAACAGTGTTAACTCCTCCACATTGATCCCCTTTCTACTAATATTGTTTCTAGTGGAGCTATCATGATTATGCTCTGACTTTGCCAGCGTGATTAAACATGTGAGAGTTTAAGAGGCCCTTCAAGTAAGTGATGACTTTTCTCAGGCAAGCCTCCCCCGTATCATAAATTCCAACACCACTCTTCCCTGTCTTCCATATCCTTACTCATTTTTGACTGCCTGATCTACCCATTTCTGAGAGAAGTGCTTTTTAAAATATCATACTACGACTGTGGATTTTTCAATTTCTTTTTGTGATTTTATCAGATTTACTTTAAATGCTCTGTGGTTATGTTGTTAGAAGCATGCAAATTCATACTTCTCTTGGTGTAACTTTCTTCTGGTCATTATGTACAGTCCCTTTCTAACCCTAATATTACTTTCTGACTTAAGTTTTCTTTTGTCTGAAATTAATACCGAAGCATCAATTTTCTTTTCTGTGCAATGGAATATTACTTGGCAATAAAAAAGGAGTAAACTGTGATACACATAACATGGATGAATCTCAAAAAACATTAAGCAGAGTGAAAGAAGCCAGGTACAAAGATTACCAGCAGTATAAACTCATTAAAAAAAAACTCTCGAAAAAATAAATCTAATTTACAGTGACAGCAAGCAGATCAGTTGTTGCTTGGGGCCAAGGGTCGGGTGGGGAAATTGCCTGGGAAAGGATATAGAGAACTTTTCACGGTGTTGGAAATGTTCTGTATCTTGACTGTAGTGATAGTTATAGGTTGTATTTTTTTGTCAAAACTCATTCAAATGGTATTTTTAAAATGGCTATACTTTATTGTATATAAAATGTTTCAATAAAGTTAAATAGCCAAAAAAATCTGATCTGATGGTTTCTGTCTTTTACAATGTGAGTTTATTTCCCCTTCCTTTTAATTGATAGCTTAGTATCACACAGATTTCTAGATTGGTAGTTATTTTCCCTCAGTATTTTAAATATATTATTCTGTTATCAAACTGTTGTTGCTGAAGAGAAGTTAGTCAGTCCAATTATTAATGTGCCTTATTTTCTTCTTCCAGCAGCTTTGAAGATTTACTTTTTCTTTTGTATGTTGTGCATTTTCTTTAGATACATCTATTTGTAGATTTTGTATTTTTTTAATCCTGTTTAAGATTTTGTGTGATTCATAAATGTAATAACTTTCTTTAATTCTGGAAAGTTCTCAGCCATTATCTCTTTGGATATTGGCTCTTCTTCATCCTCTCCGTTCCTTCCTTTTGGAATTTCTAGTGGATGTATGTTAGATTCTCTTATTTTAATCTTCTAGTTTTTTAACTATCCCTTTAATATTTCATATTTTTAATATCTTTATTTGCGCTACACTTGTGCTGAAATAATTTCCTTAGATATATCTTATCTTAATTTTCTTTTCACCTGTGTTGGGATTTTTATTTCAGTTACTGTATTTGTTGTCACTACAATTTCAATTTCATGCTTTTCAAATATGCCTTTTTTTTATACTTTGCAGTTCTTGCCTTATGACTTCTGTTTCCACCTTTAAATGGATTTATTTCTAAGTCTCTTTCATTTTCTTCTGTTATTCCAGGTCACAATGTGCTAATTGGGCTCTCTGCTGTGTCTACATCCTGTTTTCCTTTTTGGTTTGTAATTTTTGATCACAAGGACATTTTCAGCAGGGTTTGTTTACCATGCGAGTCCCTTACGGCCTAGGCTGTGGAGGTGGTTTGGGCCTTGCCTCTGCCAGATCCCTAGAGGCTTCATTGGTCTCCGCCTAATTTTTCTGTTAAACTTCTACGGTAGCTTGTGTTTCTAGAAAAGGCCACAACAATACCACCTCTCCCAAAAGTGCTTTTGCAAAACGATCTTGCAACTCCTCCATCAGGAGGAGTTTATGACCCCTTCCCCCAATTCTGGGCTGCCCGTGACTGGCTTTGATGGCTAGAATGTGGCAGAAGTGACACTATGTCACTTACAAGCCTGGCCTTATGAGAGTCCCAGCTTTCATCTTCATCACTTGGAGTGCTCCCTGTTGGAGACCAGTCATCAGTCTGGTAAGAAGTCTGACTAACCTGAGCTCACCATGCCACGAAGAGGCTCACACTATGTGTATAGAGAGGGAGAGGCCATGTCTGGAGGAAAACAAAGGAATTAAACATGTGAGTGAAGACTTCTTGGCCCTTTCAGGCTCACTCGGCCCAGCTGAGCCACCAGCTGAATTCTGGGGAGTAAATGGCCCTATCTCCAATTGGAGCACAAGAACCATCCAGCCAAGTTCAGCCTGAACTCCTGACTAACAGATCATGAGCACATAATTTGAATCCACTACATATCCTTGGTATTCTGATTCTTACAGGTGACCTTTTCCACTCACTTCCTTAGTCTAATGGGTGCAGCCTCTCAAGTCCATCTTTCATTGGGGTCCTTGTGGGTCAGATCAGGTTACAGCAATCACTGGAAATGCATCTTCACTCACTAGGGCCAAACTTAACTTTTGGCCCCTCTTGCACAGCTGTCCGTGATCATGATAAGGAAGCATAACAAAAATAATTATTTCTTCTCTCATGCCACCCCTCTGTTCACAAACATATAATGGTTTCCAATTTTCTATGAAATAAAGATTTTGTTTTTCAGTCTAAGATATTTTTTATTGAATAAAATCCCACTTTTCTAATCCCACTGGTCTTTACATATCTGTTTCTCAGTCAACTCGAACTATTATAAGAGGCCCTTCAAGTAAGTGATGACTTTTCTCAGGCAAGCCTCCCCCGTATCATAAATTCCAACACCCCTCTTCCCTGTCTTCCATATCCTTAAAGCTCTTCCTCTTCCATAAAGCCCCCCTCCTTTTCTTCAATAGCCCAAGCTGTAATTGCTTCCTCCTTTGAAGCCTATTAATATTTTTTTACCTGTCACCGTCTTGTGATTTCTACCTTCTCAGAATTTTAAAGCACAGTAGTTTCAAGCAAAAGCTGACAAATTACAGCCCACTGTCCAAATCCAGCTCACTATATGTTTGGGGAAATAAAGTTTTATTGGAACACAGTCACACTCATTCATTAATATATGGTCTATGGTTATTTTCACATTACAATGGCAGAGTTGATTAGTTGCAACTGTGACCATATGGCCAGCAAAGTTTAAAATATTTACTATCTGGCCCATTACAGAAAAAGGTTGACCATCCCTGGTTTAGAGCATGAAAATTGGATTTCGCATTACCCCTTAACATTTACCAGCTGTATGATCCACAGCTTGCTGGGAAGGCCAAGTGACAAATATGAATGGACTATTTTGGAATCTATAAAGCATGAATGTAGAGTATTACTACTGCTGTTACTTTTACCCTAACTTAAAGTATATTATGGTTTGCCTCTAATGGAATAGACAGTTCTCATAAAGAAATGGAAAGAAATTAGAAACAGTGTGGTGTTATGTCAGATATTATTGCATTCTTTTTGTAACAGTGTACAGGCCGGGCGTGGTGGCTCACACCTGTAATCCTAGCTCTCTGGGAGACCGAGGCGGGCGGATTGTTTGAGCTCAGCAGTTCGAAACTAGCCTGAGCAAGAGCGAGACCCCGTCTCTACTAAAAATAGAAAGAAATTAATCGGACAACTAAAAATACATAGAAAAAATTAGCCGGGCATGGTGGCACATGCCTGTAGTCCCAGCTACTAGGGAGGCTGAGGCAGAAGGATCGCTTGAGCCCAGGAGTTTGAGGTTGCTGTGAGCTAGGATGACACCACGGCACTCTAGCCTGGGCAACACAGTGAGACTCTGTCTCAAAAAAAAAACAACAAAAAAAAACCGTGTAAAGATATGTGTGCACATGCAAGGTGATCTAGACATGAGCTTCATTAAGCAAATATCTATATTAGAAACAGAAAAATTCCCATTTGTAAACTCTGATGTAGAACCTTATAACCACAGAATAGACACAGGTTAGTGTGTACCAGCACATCTTTGGTTGTTTGTGCAAAATGTCTATCTGAAGACGAGATTTAGAAAGTGAAGAAGTTGACATTGTCATTTCCATCATGAAATGATCTCTCAGCTTTTGTGTTTTTGCAGAGGCAGATTTTGGAAAATGGAATGTCAAAGATGGTTTATCAGTATGTACAAAATAAATGAGAAGACATTGTTAAACACACACACACACACACACACACACACACACACACGCACACACAAACAAAAAATGGGGCCGTCTGCACACCAATAGCTCAGAGATGGTGGTGAAGGGAGCCCTCTTTCTAAGCAAACCCCCCCTAGCCAGTCATAGTTTAAAAGAAGTAATGTATGTCCCATGAGGAAATTTTGCTTTTTTATCCCTTCTGGATGTTATTAAATTTTCTTCTAGGAAGGAGACCAGTAAGCTACAAATTGTTTTCTCCACTGTTCGTGCAGTGAGCACAGCGGGTGGGAGGGGAGCGTAAGGAGTCTGGCATTCTGCAGAGCATCACGGCCTCTTTAATTAGAGAGAAGCTGTCAGGGAAGATGGACAATGTTCCCTTTGTTAGGGCAACACAGTGTCATTCAAAATCATATTTGTTTTTAAACTCAGTGTGTTTGCACACAACTATGATGAGAAACAGTTTAGATGATGCATATGAATTTGGGTAGGAGATGTTTGCTCTCGAAAATATAACAAATAGTGTTATGGGCTTTTGAAAACCAAGAGTTGCAATGAGAGTGTTGTAAAAAGTTCACTCTAACTTTGAAATTTGCTGGTAAGTGACTTATATCGGCTTGAGGGGAACTATAACACACATGGGTAATTTGAATATGAAAATGGAATGAAAACTATTGTCTTCTGACAGTAGAAGTACATTTTATGACAATGGATTCTTAGTTGCTTTTTTTTCTTTCTTAGCCATCTTTAATTCTAAGTACATTCATACAACAGGAAAATGGTATAGATTGTAAAAACTTTTCAGTTTCTAGGAATTTTATTAACTTGGGCAAGAATATTAAGAGAGCTTGGTGTCTCCGTATCTTAGTGATAAAAGTCACATCATCCAAGAAATTTTATTTTCTAAGACAAATGGTCTGTCATGGCTACTCAATAGTGTACTGTTACCTTAATGAAGAATTTTCTTTAAGAGAAGTGACGCAGGGGCAGAACCAGTTGTTGACATTTGACCCAGGTCACTGTGCATATAATATGCCTTTTGTTGTGTTTATTTTTTTCAATGTTGTTTTATTATATGGAACTCTGGATTACCCAATAGGCAAACTGTACATATTCCAAAAGCATCAACAAAATAGGGGTGCAAAAAAAGAAACAATTTATGGTAGTCAACAGATTGATATAAAGGCACCAGGGTAATTTCCACGAGAGAGAAAAATGAGACTCTGTTAGACTTTGTTATAGCTAATATAGTCATGCACTGCATAATGATGTTTTTGTTAATGGGCCGTGCATACAATTGTGGTCCCATAGGATTATAATGGAACTGCCCTGGACAGACGTACCATTTTTTATCTTTTATACTGTATTTTTGCTGTGCCTTTTCTATGTTTAGATATACAAATATTTACCATTGTATTGCCTGCAGTATTCAATACAGTAATATGCTATTCAGATTTGGAGCCTAGGAACAATAGGCTATACCATATAGCCTAGGTGTGTAGTAGGCTATACCATCTAGGTTTGGGTAAGTACACTCTATGATATTCACACAACCACGAAATTGCCTAATGATGAATTTCTCAGAACATATCCCTGTCGTTAAAGAACTCATGGCTGTACGTGTTCTAGTAGGATTTCCATGCTGAATTATACATTGGGGAGGGGGACACCATAATATTTTCAGTGCTTGGGGCCTTTAAAATTCACAATAAGGCCTGATTATATGTCACATTATAGTTACGTTGCACCATAGTAGGCCTCAGAGGAAATCAATGAGGAAAAAGACACAGCCCCTTCCTATACGGAGCTTATGACTCACACAAGCATGAGACATATACCCAGAAAACAATTAGAGACCTAACCAGTATATAATTTAGCTATAATTGTGTGTGTTTGATGTTTTATTTTGTTTGGCTATGTTGTTAACTCTCATGTTGACAGAGTGATTTATTAAATTGTTAAGTATCCAAGTTTGTTCGAAATGGGGGTAATTTGCAGTTACGGATTACATGCCATGAGAGATGACCCACCACACTGCAGGAAGATGATCAGAGAGTATCTCCCCACAGTTGAAGTTTGCCTGGCTATTGTCAATAGATTAATGACTGTGGGAGTAAGCTACATGAAACCCAACAAACTGGAGCCTTCAAATAATTGGATTTTTTCCCTTGTAGTTTTGTTTCGTGAAAAAGAAGCAGTGCTATGATCATAACCCGTAAGATAGATTTTTTCAAACAAGTTCCTGAACGTGATTCTGGAGCAGTATATAGTAAGCTCAATTTCCCGGCCCTCTTCCATCTACAGTTCTGCTTGGTGAAAACTATTATTGCTAAGATGACCCTGAAAACCTCAACCTTTAAAGAAGGATTATTTTTGTTCATAACATTGCCGTTATAAAGTGGACAAGCAAATTCAGAAGGTTTCTTAACCATAAGCATTTAGGCAATGAATTTTCTATGTAACTCTTAGTTCATTTTACTGAAACTACAGTTTTACTTATTCAACTCTACCCCCACCATTGAGGTAACAGTTTTTCTGTGTCGGGCCTGACATCTTTCTCAGGACAACATTTCTAAATAGGCCTACCAAAGAGATCTGTCAACAAAGCCATATATGTGCCCAAAAAGTGTTTTCCTAGGGGAAAATCTTTACTCCCCCTTTGGAAAATCTCATAGAGTTGAAAAAACCCTGAGGCTGGATTGCTGGTCTAGAAAAGAATTATAAGGTGAATACAGAGAAACCAACATTTGGTGAGCGCCTACTATTTGCCTATTGCTTTACCTATATTACTTCATTTACTTTTCACAAAAACTTTCGGAGATATTTGCATTCTTATAATCTCCATTTTTCAGATAAGAATGCTATCGCTGTATTTTTGCCAAGAATATTTAACCTGAATCTAATCATGAAGGAATAATTGGACAAATCAAATTTGAGGGACCCTCTGCAAAACAACTTTTCAAACAACTCTTAAAAACAACTCTTAAAAACTGTCAATGTCTTGAAAGGCAAATCAGGAGATCTATTCTAGATGAAAGGAGATGAAAGACAAGTGATAAATCAAAAGCAATACATAATCCTGCCGGATCCTGATTGAAAAGAATAACAATAAGGAACATTATTGGTACAAAAGGGAACACTAAAATATGGGCTTAGGTGTAATAATGACATATGATAATGTAAGAGAATATTCTTGACGTTAAAAGAGACATGCTCAAGTAGGGGTAAAGTGTCAGTACCTGCATCTTACTATCAAATGTTGCAGGTGTGTGTGTGTGTGTGTGTGTGTGTGTGTGTGCATGTGCAGGCATGGGTGTGGAGAGACAGAGAGACAGAGACAGAGAAAGAAAGTGAATGTGGAAAAATTTTACCGATCGGTGAATCTCTGTGAAGTGTATATAGGGTATTCTTTGTATTCAACTTTTCTTCAGGTTTGAAATTTCTCAAAATAGAAAGTTGGGGAAATTCAAAAGAATACTGAGTTGCAGAGAGGTAAAATAAAGAGTAGCAAAGTTGAGATTTAAATCCAGGTATTTCTGTTTTAGCTTTGGTCCCAACTCCCTACACACAAGTTACCTACGACCTGGCTGAGAAAATCAGAGATCATTCTCAATAAAGGAGCTCACACTACAAAGAAGTATATCCCAGCTGACAAATGAGTCAATTATAGTAAAGACTACAGGAGTTTGGAAGAGGAATTGAATGATGCCAGTGCCCTAAGGCCAGGGCACTGTGTCTGCCTTCTTCAGGGCTCCTTGTGCAGGTTTTTGTGTATAGCAGGCACTCAAATAAATTTGTCCAATAAGTATTTCCTATTAGGATTATCATTATATCGATTGAATATGAACTTTTGAATTAGGCATTTAAAGATGAGTCGAATTTTGATTGCTAAAGAGGAGAAGGGAAGACCATTCAGGTGGAGAAATGGCATGTAAAAAAATGCAAGGGTGTAACGAAAACTGGGGGTTAGGGATGAGAGAAAAAGACTGCATAAATTTGGATAAAGTTATTCAGTAGATTATCCTTATGCGTTATCTCATGTGTAGACTCAATAAAGGTTTTAGAGAGATATCATTTTATGTTTGTTCCATATATTGCTGTTAACTCTGCCCACCCCCACCCCCATTTTAGATTAGGAAAAGGACCATTGCTTATTGCTAGGGTCAGTTTGGGTTTTAGCCTTAAAGTATCCTGAACCAAAATGATATCGGGGCACGTTCACTCTAAGGTGCAGAGCTAAAAGAAAGCTTTGCAGGACTCCAGGCATCTTTCATTCGACAGCATGTATTTGCTTTCATTCAAGATGAACCCTTGGCTAAATCTCATTATTTTGCTATTCCTAACCCATAAAGAAGCACCACATGAGGTGCCCCTAAAGAACCCTAGCATGCTGGTTGTTAGTATTGCTGGGTTGGTGCATAAAGTCCCTGCAGAAATGTCATCTCACATGCATCATTTTGCTAAGTAAGTGCCTCTGCTTAATGCCAACATTGGCTTGTCTTCTGAATAGGCATGCTTCCTAGAAATCACCCTTGGGCTGTCCCCCCAGCACTCCACACATTACATGTTTAGTGATGTCACTCCCAGTCCTTGGCTGCAGACAGGAGACGCCTGGGAAGAGGAGGAAGTTTACCATTGAAGGGAAATAGAATGTGTTTATTTCATGTCTCTCATCAGTGGCTCAATGCCAGACATACATATTTTAGGACCCAGTGCACTAAACACACAGACATGCGTGGACTCTGTGATAAGAGTGTAGAGAATCCAAGTAGAATGCCGGACCAGAAAGAGACTGGAAGATCAGAATTATATATAATAAAAGAGCTTTAATTTGTTGCAAGAAAAATTTCAGGTTTCACATGAAAGAGGATTTTGGAAAGATTAGAACTATTGGATCTGAGGGTTCCTATACAATGTTCCTATAGAATGTTGTAAAATTTCCTTTTCAAATATGAGGAATTCTCTCCTTTCCAAGATGGATTGAATTAGTATTAACTTGCCTGAAAATTTAGATGTCTACTTAAGACACCATTAACATTTGTGTAGTAGCCAGGTCTGTGTGACCGCTTCATATCATTAAAAAGTAGAGCAATTTTGCAAATAAAGGGCCCTGACATGTTAACTTTCCCTAGTTCCTTCTTGGGCTTAATAAGTGGATTTTTAGGTTTTCTGAAAAGAAGAAGAAAAAAAAAAGGAAGTGTAATTTAGAAGAAAAAAACCTATTTGGGGGATACGAGGACCTTGAATATTTAACAGCATATAAGTTACTCATAAACAATTTAATCACCATTCTCTGCATTATTAAATGTTTAGTAATTTTTTTCTGTATGTGATCAGGTAGTATAAACATTTAGTAATATTTTATGTATTCTCTGACCAAGAGAAAAGATAAGGGGTGTGTGTGTGTGTGTGTGTGTGTGTGTGTGTGTAGCAGAAGAAAATGGAAAGAAAATAAAATAAAGGATATATTTAGAGTCAATGAGTCAAGATATCATTTTAAAACATAGAGTGTTTTAATGCAATATGATGTCTAGGGCTAGAATATGATTTCCAGGAGAAATGACAAATATTATGAACCTCGAGTATGCTTATTTACAATTACTTATCATTATTATTTTGACAAACTCTGCCTACTAAAAAATTATTTGAGGCAGCTTATACTTATTCAACAAACACTACTGAATGCTTTTTAAATGCTTTGCCTAAATTTCTTGAGGTGGGGCACAGAGCACCACATCAGTCAAAATTCATAAGGAGCATGTACAATGTATGTGATTGCTAGTAAGGGACACATCTCTATGGGTTTCTTAAGTTTCTATTTTCTGAACAGAGGTACAGAATACTTTTGTACTGGCTTATCTTTTCAAAGACTTTTGTATATCTCCCAGCCTTGGAAGAGAGAGAGAGAGACAGACAGACAGACAGACAGACATAGTATTTCCCTTGGGAGCAATGGGCTGGGATGTTTATTGTCCATTATAAAAGATTTGAATTCCCTAAGTTCAGTTTTTTTCTTTTAAATACAACCTACAGTGGGTTGGTCTTCAAGTTACTTTGCAGGAACTGGGGCTTGGAAAACGGGTGCCAACGGCGATGCTCTGCCTACAAGTAATTGCTGTAATGAATAGTTCTATGACTAAGTAATAGATAGTCCTGTATCTCTGGCCCAGGGATCTTGTGGCTTTAGCCAACAGGCATAAAAATGTGTGGGCAATTTCTTAGTTTACATGTAAGAGTAAAATTTCAGACTCTTCACAAATCTTAGCAATTGCTTTTGAGTATTTGCACTTTATTCAGACAAATACTTGAGTTAAACTAGTATGTTCTCAAGGTAAAATATCCTCCAGGGTATTTAAATTTTTTGTTAAACTTAAACTGAAAAATTTCCCCAGGGGAAAATGAGTAAAGGATGTTATAAAAAAAGGAAGAGGTAAAATGGCATGATAAGTATATCAAAAATAGTAAAAAAGAAAAACAGGTCAAAGAAAAGAGTAGGACATAAACTTTTTTTTTTTTTTTTTTTTTTAGACAGAGTCTCGCTTTGTTGCCCGGGCTAGAGTGAGTGCCGTGGCGTCAGCCTAGCTCACAGCAACCTCAAACTCCTGGGCTCAAGCAATCCTTCTGTCTCAGCCTCCCGAGTAGCTGGGACTACAGGCATGTGCCACCATGCCCGGCTAATTTTTTCTATATATATATATTTTTAGTTGTCCAGATCATTTCTTTCTATTTTTTAGTAGAGACGGGGTCTCGCTCTTGCTCAGGCTGGTCTCGAACTCCTGACCTTGAGCGATCCACCCGCCTCGGCCTCCCAGAGTGCTAGGATTACAGGCGTGAGCCACCGCACCCGGCTGGACATAGACTTTTTAATATATTTAGACAGATGTAGATTTTTTTGGTTTTAATTTTAGGTACATCCAATGGTATGAACCTAATAGGTATACTTTTGTTGAAAATACAGACAGGCTAGTTTATAGGGAGAGAGTTAGTTGACTATTTTTCACTTAATTTTAAATGGCAAAATTTTATTATGACTTAAGAATGGAGACAGCTGTGAATAACTCATTTAAAATGTAAGCTGACAAAAGAAGAAAGAAAGAGACATTGTTCTAGTGTTCAAATCAGGCAGTGCTTGCGTTGAATACTGCTTGTCCACTTGGAAGGGAGAACTAATCTTATTTGGAACATGCCATTATTTAGCATGTAACATCTTACTATTTCTTAATTACAAAGGTGTCCATAAACACTGCAAGCTCAGTTATTTAAATGTTTGATGCTTTTGAAAATCTATATCTTTTCATCTACTAAACAGATTTATTTGTATGGTTATATTCATTTCATCTTAATGAAAATAAAGATTAAGTGGAACAAACTGAATAAAATCATAGTGTAAGTCAGTGAGTCATTTTTAACTAAAATAAATATCAAATAAATATAATGCACCATGACTGTTTAAAAATACTTATACGGTGATTTTTTAAAAAAAATCATGATGTAAATAAGGTAGCTTCCACTTAGAAGAAAAGCATCACTGATTTCTCAATCAACTGAGAACACCCACAGGGGAAATTACAGGCCATTCTTGTTAAATATGAACTGCAAAACCCATCTAAATCAAGTAATCACCCTGTTGATTAAAAAATAAAAAAGACAAAGATGATCTGATACATGCCTTATAGAGAAATATAAGATGATCTGAGAATATATGTGGTAGAGGAACTAATATTACATTCAAAATTTCTTGCTTAAAATCTTTTAGTGACATCTGGAATGGTAGAGTGATCTGATTTTTAATTTTATAACGTTATGGTGGCTAGCATCTTGTCACCTGGCATTCTTAGTTATCTCTTCAGAGTTGAATGAATCAAATCAAATTAATCAGCATTTACTGAGCATGAAAGACTCTGTATTTCCTTGCTGGGGGCACACAGAGGTGAAGGATGTAAAGAAAAAAAAAATAAGCCAGTAAGCTTACAATCTATTCAGGAAGTAAGGCTATAAATAAAAGGCCAAATAAAGATGAAGATAATCGGTCAAGTTAACACTAGAAGAAATGCCACCAGATAGGATGTGATTTGTTGCCAGAAAAATTTTGCAGACAGAAATTGTTGGAATTCAAGGAAGGGAAACAACACTAGGCTAGGGTGGTCTGAAAAGGCGTCAAGGAACAAATGGGATTTGAACCAGTCTTGAAGGATGGTGAAATCTAGCTAAACAGAAAATGCAAAGGTCAAGATAGAGGTTGGCAAACTATTGCCTGTGGACCAAATGGGGTCTGCAGATTGTTTTTGTATATCCAGAGAACCAAGAATGAATTGTACATTTTTAAATGGTTGGAAAAAATGATCAAAGAAGAATAATGCTTTATATCACTGAAAAGTATATGAAATTTATGTTTCAGTGTTCACAAATAAGGTTTTATTGAAACACAACCACTGCTGATTTGTTTATGTCCATGGACGCTTTCATACTGCAATGACAGAGTTGAGTAGTTGTGACAGAGATCAAAATGGCTCACAAAGCTTAATATTTACTATCTGTCCCTTTCCTGACAAAGTATGCCGAATCTTGGTGTAAGATAATAATGAGCAATAATGGTGGAAAGGAATGTTGGCAGGCCCATAAATATAACAAACTTTGGAGTCAAAGAGAGTCGGTTGATTTTAAATATAGGAAGAAATCAATTTGCAAATTGTCTCTGCTTCCTAAACACATCACCCAGGCTTGCAAATGTTTGTTAAATCAACAAATGAACAATAATTTTCAGATTCTTAAGCCCACTGTTGCTTTATACCCGTTGCTCTTGAAAACAATGAATGGCTTTTCTACAGGTGACATGCCCCTTTAGTCTCTCAGGTTGTCCAGCCCAACCTCACACAGCTGTTCTGTGAACAACCTGACACATTTTGGCATTGTTGGACACAATAGCAATACCTTGTGTTTTGGGACTTCTCTGAGAGTGTATTTAGGTGACTTCTTTTTGAACCTTTCTTCTTTGGATTTTATGATGTTGTTGTTCTCCTACCTTGCCTACAACAGCTCTGACATAGATACAAAAAGTGAGTTTGGGGGAAGATTCCAGGGAGGGGTTGGTATTGACACAAAGAATTAGCAAAAATTCTAGCTCCCTCCATTGGGTTTGTAAGGCCAGATCATTAGAGAAAAAATGATTCAGGCAAAACAAACTGCAGCAGGAGCCCAACTGTTAGATCCTCTCCTATGGGTGTTCCCATCAGGTCTACCATGGATGCATTTTAAATACCAACTTTCCACTCTAATATTCTAGGGCATCATGTAACCAGGCCTCTTTAAGAGAAGAAATCTAAGAGGATTGTAGAAAAACACACATGGGAAGAACCTCACAATAAAAAGAAAACAAACTCTGGGAAATGTGGTTAAGAAATATCAGACTCAATTAATAATGGAGCCTTCAATGGCTTTGGAGAAATCCAATACAAACTAAATTCAAACTACATGCCAGTGCTTCCAGCCATATTTTCTTTCAATTGATGATGGTTAGAAAAAAATCTTAGGGGGGAATTATTTAAGAAAAACAAGTCTGTTTCAAAGCTACATTCATCTAGGTAAAGAAAATTCGGTATACAATATTAATTTCTGATTTTTTCTTTTAATTAAAAGCAGATTTCTTATTTCTTTTTCTTTATTGGTTCATTTGAAAAAAAAATTTTTGAGAAAAGATGGGAACTTCCAATAGGAAGGGAAGAGTTGAGATGCAGTTAAAGGAGAATGCTACCAACTGGGAAAAATATGATAATATTTTAAAAATGCAATTTTAAATCATGCATGACTTGTGTTGGAGTTCATCCCAGATAAGTATCAGTATAGTCTGGGATAATGACAAATTCTGGATTAGAGCTGTGTAAAGGTTTGAAACAGCAGTAAGCTCAAGTCTTGGGAATGCAAACTGGATGACATTTTGGAATGATCTACTATCCAAAATGAGGGAAATGAAGCTTAACCCCATATGTCGATATATTCTCATAAATATCCACCCAGAAGGGCACAACCACAGATGCATTTAGACACAGATATAGATACAGACACACACATGGACATGGACAGATAGACACCTGCTTTAGGATTTGAGAAAGTTCCTAGGTCAAAATTGTAATAGTGCAATGGTTTCTAGAAAAAAGAAAAACCATTTCCTATTCTAGCTCAGAATGTAAAAAAATGACTTTCCCATAACATTTTCTAATGGATCTTCCAGTCACACTCTCCTATGGAAGTATAATTTATGTAGTGGATGACAAGTAGAGTTTTATGATATCTGGAATTGATTTAAAATCTTTAGATTGGAAAAACCGGGATCCAATTAAAACCTTAATAAATGACTCTGTGTTGCATATAAATACATTAAATTAATGTGTGTGCAGGATGAAATTGGAAAAGTTATGAGAGTCTGCATGTTAATTCTATTTCTATCAGGGAACTAACTGTATGTTACAACTCTGAGAATTACTTGGTGAAGTGGCTGTTTACAATGCAGCAAAACTGAATTTAAATAGCAAATTTTAGCCCATGACTTGTCATAACTCATGAAGTCTCAGCCTTAAGGCATGTTGAGATCTCACTGGTGAAAGGGCATGAAGAAAGGGAAGATGGACCAATTGGAGCCTAAGGAGGCTGATGTAGTGATACTGTCAGTCCCTAAGGATCTCAGCTTGAAGGGAATCAAGGGCTGGCAGGCTACTATGCGGCAGGCTCCAGGCAGTAGGTGAGATATGGCAGTGAGAGTCTGATGGAAGGCCATTCTCATGAGCATGGTAACTGCTTGATTGTATGGGAAACCCAGATGGGATGTGCAGTGTCTTTGTTAAAATATGACCCAGGGGCTGGGGGTTGAAAAACATAGAGTGACTGTAACTATGTGTACACTTGGATAGATTGAGTATATCTATTCTCCACATACTTAAACACTTACCCTAGGTTTTGTATCCTAGTGTGTATCCTAGGGAGGATGAATACTTACCTTAGGTTTTCCTGTGACCACACTAAGACAACAGACTAAATCTGGAGGATGCCAAATGACAGACATTGGGCTCCTAACATAATGGGCACCTGAGTGTAGCAGTTTGGATGGAACATTCAAAAGTCCCTGGGTTCAAACCCCTGATCCTCCATTTGCCGGCTAGGGATGATAACATCCAAATGGATGTTGTGACTATCAAATGGGCTATTTAATTGTAGGATGCCTCCATTTTGTTATTACTAGTTTTGGAAACAGAAGCTCTTGGCTTTAAGTCACATAATTTTAGAGTTGGAAAATTATGCTACACCTATGGGCTACACTAAGCTATTCTTGTAGTTTGGCCAGTTTTAAACAAAAAAAAAATCCCGGCCAAAGGATCCTACCTTCCCACCCGCCATAAATCTGGCTGTACCTTCATTTCTTGGTAGGTTCAGAACCTGTTTTTATTTCCATCCAAAAGCTTTACTTCAGATGTTAGGAGTTGTCCATCTAAAACAGGGATTGTTTATATAGTTTTATAAAATTTCAGGTCCAGATTTATTCTAGAGTTTGTTGAGTTTGTTTTTAGATTGCTATAAATGTGCCTCTATTCCTAGCTGTATTTAGATGTAACTTGTGGGTGCTAATAAAATAAACATTTTGGGAAGAACGGTAGGAATTTTAATTGAGAAACCCAAGTAGATTGAGGGAGTTAGTAAGGCCCCTATCATGGCGTACTCAAGACACAAGATGCTAAATGGTTGCTCCATCAGTGTTCATCTTCTGAGACATTCAAGGTCAATGGCAGTCATTCAATTCCTCTTCTCCCACAAACTACTTTTAGTGGAAATTTTTATTCTTTACATGAAGAGCTACCGCTTTAAAAGATGCTTATAGTGCCAGCAATTGAGGGAAGTGCATTTAACAAACATTAGTTTAACTCTCATGAGGATAGATACCATTATGTAAGGTAAGGACCGAAAAAAGGTCAAGAAACTTGATCAAGGTTACCCAGCAGGGAAGTGCTCAGCAGGGCTGTTCACTAGAGTCTGCTATGTTACTTCCCAGATGTACAGACTTCCTGGAGGGAGAATGATGTGCTCTACCCATCCTAGCCCCTTCCCCCTGCTGCCCTGCCAGGCCCAGTCCCTCCTTCCTGGGAGCTTTGTCTCCACTTTGTTTAAGGTCCTTACCATGTTATATTATCATGTATCTCTTATCTTTCCCACTTAACTGTGAACCTGTGATTATATTAGATGTCCTGAAAATCATTCTCTAATCCCTGACAAGTTCCGTAGTATCTCAATGTATTTCCTTCAGTTAGTGGTAGCTCCATAAAAATTTGTTGAATTAATAAAGGAATTAATGAATGAAATACTGGGTTTTCCTGGTCCACTAGAGAACACGAGCTAGAGCAGCAGTTTAAAGTACACGGTCCTGATCAAGGCGTTCTTACTGACAATACTGGGTCTCCAGGGAGAGGAGGGAGGGGCTGGAGGAAGAAGTGGGAGAGCAGGACGTGTGTGGTCCCGTGTGTGGTCCCTCTGGGAGTCTGAAGAGAGGCTCTTCCCTGGGGAGCAGGCAGTTTAAGTTTCAGCCTCCACAATCTCCTTCCTGTGGTTCTTCCTGCTCTCTAAGGATTTTGAATGTTCTCATCAAGAAGATACCAAATTCCTTGAAAGCCTGGTTTCTGCCTTGTGGTTTGTAAGCCAGTCTGATGACACCACAGCCACCACCAGGCAACAGTGCTTTTCCTGACTACATGTAGGCAAACTAGACAGGGCTTCCTGCAAGTGAAACTTCTTTTGGGTAAATATTTTGGAGCTGCTTTCAAGATTTTTTTCTGACAGAACAACTGGTAAAAATCTGTGTATATACACAGAATGCTCTCTCTCTCCTTTCTTCTGCTATGCCTGTGATGTTACTTTCCTTGCAGAAAATAACTCTGCTTTTCTTAGCCGGCTCTTGCTTGGGATTCGGGCTTCCCTTGTTGATTTTCACTCCAAGAGGGCCTGCTGAGGAAGGATGAAGAGGACCCCAAACATCTTCTCCAAGGCCTCCTGCCTCTTAGGCCGAGCTGCTGTGTCACCCTTTGTTTTAGCCTCAGAGAGAGAGACTTCAGGTTTGATGGTTGAAAAGTGATCTCTCTGGATTTCTGACCTTAATAAGAAAGCTTAGATCTAACCTTGTTAAGGTTGCAACAACGTTCTTTCAAATTTCAAGCTTGTAGCAGAGAAGAGCAAAGTCCTGTGCATGTACACACATATACACTCACTTTATATACGTATACTGTACAATCAATATGTACATACACAATACAATAATACACATATATATTTGGTGTCTGTATACTGTATATTTGTGTATATACACTTTCATAAACAAGCTCGTATCGGGAAAGGGCAATACCATATATACACACACACATAATATACCATACACAGCGTAAGGTTCATTGTGCTCCTTTATCAGTGGCAAAGTACTACTTTCAGGCAAGCCCATCACACAATGTTTAAGCAGAGTAAAGGCTCTACCCTTAGATAGTCCAGGGAGCTCTTCGTTGCTACTTTTGAAGAATCCTTTGATGTGCCCAAAGTCTGTGGAGGGGCGATGCCAAACCCATTGAACTTTTTAAGAAGTGTGAAATGTCTGCAAGAAGTTCCCTGATGTGTGAGAGGAGCCCAAACCGAGAAGAAAAGGCCGCTCTCTCTCCCCAGCGGGACCCAGATCCCCGCCTGATGCTGAGCGGACTTTGCATACGTTGCACACAAAACGTTTGCAGAAAAAAGAAAAGAAGTAGCAGGCTCCGAGGGGTCGCCGCCGCCGGCGCCCGGACGGCACGTGACCCGGGGGCGGGGCCGCGCGGGCCTCGAGCCAGTGGACTGGGCCGGGGGCGGGGCCGCGGCTCGGGGGCGGGGCCTGTGGCCGCGCAGCTCGCGCCGCGGTCCCCCGATTTGGATCTGCGGGAATGTGGGCTGGAGCGGTCCTGCAGCGGTACCAGCCTTCAGCCCGCCGCCGGGACTGCCCCTGACCCAGGCGCGCCCGCTGCTCGGTGGCAGGAGGGCCGGCGGAGCGCCATGGCCTGCATCCTGAAGGTAACGACTCGGATCTGTGGCTCGGACGCGTGGTTGGCCAGCCCCTTGCTGCTCAGAGGCACGGAGTCAGCCGCGGTCCCACCGCATCCTCATCTCAGTTGTCTTTTCCTGGCATTGATTTTCTTTTTGTTCCTGTGGCAAATGCATATGGAGGGAGATTCTGAAACATGCAGCCGGCACAGCTTCTTTCCCCCCCATCCCTGCCTGCTCGCGCCTGCATGGAAGGAGCTGCAGACTGCTGGTTCCAGGGGAGAGCAGGGCTGCGAGCCGAGTAATGGGGATGGCGGGGAGAGGAGGGGTGTTCCCGCGGTCCCGCGGCTCTGAGGAGCTTGAGGCCTTTCTGGGACCACGGGGAGGAGAGGAGTGGCTAGGCGTGCGTTGTTGGAGGTAGCGGGCGGAGCGCTTTGAATGGAGGGGAGAGTGAGCAGAGGGGGCTTCCACTGAGCATTTCATCATGTGAAGACAAACTTCTGAGTTTACAGGTAGTCCCTTAGCAATGAGTTTTCTGTGGGATCTGCTGGCTCTGTGTGCCATTAGCTCTACTTTGGAAAAGTTCACAGGAGGGAGCATTTATTAGTAGAGACCCTTGGACTGTCCTTATGCTCATAAATTTAAACAGATAAAAGGATTTTATACCCTATCAAAGTCTGCTCAGCCACCCCTTGTTGAGTTTTCTTTTTCTAAGTCTATATTCTTAGCCTGGACTGACCATCTTTTTGGGTTCACAGCACTGTGGCCTCAGGTGGGAGGATTTGGTGTGAGGGCCTCACTTGAGAAGAACTTTCCATCCCACTGGGAAAGGGAGCCCCCACCTGCATTGTTGTGCACTGCTGTTTCTTTCTGCAAGTACCTAACCTGACTGCATGGATCAAAAACGTTCACAGCATGAAGGTTTCCTGGGCCTTGTCTGGAGAATGCAAAAGCCTATTAGTTCCAAGTTTGGGGGAGCTGTGTGTGACAGCGGAAAAGAACAAACAGTAAACAATTTTTTTTGTTATGTTATTGTGAAATAGCATTTGTTTATCTGTAGGATGATTTGAAGTCATCTACCTCTGTTCTAGTTACCTGAATCATCTTCCAACATGCCTTGGTGTTAATGATGCAAATAAGAGACTAAACTAGTAGAATTTGTTTTCTTTTCTTTGAGTAAAGATCAGACATTTCCTGTGACCTTTCTGAACTTCTTCTTTTTGTTTTAGAATTTTCCAGGATATACCAAAGGGTAGCAAAATCATGAGGGAATAATACACTGATATTATAATATGGAATTTTAAACCTGGAGACTCTTGCCACAAGGACTGAAATATGAACATGAGTCATCTCTACTATTTATTGTGATATTTGCTGCAGGGGAAATCGAGGAGCCTGACATTTATTGTTGGCCATCTTTTTCCCTTTGGGCTTCTCCCCTGCCTCATCCTACACATTTCAAACATCTTTAATGCACATCCCAAGCTACACATGAGTCTGATCCAATCTTTGTCTTCTGGTCCTTCACACTGACCTCAGACATTGGGGCATATCCGAGTCTTCCTTATCTTTTTTCCACTGGAACTAATCTGGGATGCAGATAGGTATACTGCAAAGAGCAAAGGCTTTGGACTGAGAAAAGACATTATTCTGGATGCTAGCTCTGCTCATTGCTATCTATTGTGACTTTGGACAAGTTACTTAAATGTCTCTGAGTCTTAGTTTCCTCAATATCAGATCAAAGTAATGGTACCTACTCCATAAGGTTGCTGTGGGGATAAAATAAGATAGAGTATGAAAAATACTTTGTGGTTCAGGCATATAATATATGCTGTTTTTTTCCTGACATATAACTGTAGTTTAGTTAATCCTTACTACATTCTCAGTCTGTTTCATATAACTCTTTTTTTTTTTTTTGAGACAGAGTCTCACTCCGTTGCCTGGGCTAGAGTGCTGTGGCGTCAGCCTAGCTCACAGCAACCTCAAACCCTGGGCTCAAGGATTCCTTCTGGCTCAGCCTCCCAAGTAGCTGGGACTATAGGCATGTGCCACCATGCCCGGCTAATGTTTTCTAATATTTTTAGTTGTCCAGCTAATTTCCTTCTATTTTTTTTTTAGTAGCGACGGGGTCTCACTCTTGCTCAGGCTGGTCTCAAACTCCTGAGCTCAAACGATCCACTTGCCTCAGCCTCCCAGAGTGCTAGGATTACAGGCGTAAGCCACTGCACCCGGGCTCATATAACTCTTTTATTCTTTTTTTATTTTTTATAAAATATTTTTTATTCTTTTGGTACTACTAAAAAGACTAAAAAAAGTGAAAAGTAAGTAACAATGTTTTAAACCCACATTTTACAGATGAGGAAGCTGAGGCTCCTGAGTTTTAGAAATTTGCCCAGGGCCACACAGGGTTAAGGCGAGTGATCCTGGATTTAGACCAAGGTCTGCCAACCTTTCTTATACTCTAAAGCTGGTCCCTGTACTTTCCCAGGTGATAACTTTCTCAGATGTCCTAATACCATTCAGGTCTTACTACCTTTGAGCACCTTTGAGAAATCACTTATTTTCTGTAGTTATGGTCTAGATGGTCTGATGGAGCAGTGGAGACTACAGGTTTTAGTCCAGAGACCTGGGTTCCATTTAAGATTGGCCTCCTGCATATGATTTTAGGCAGTCACTACAACTTGGAGGCTCAGTTTTCCCAAGTTGTAGTATGCATGTAATAATTATAATAATTGCCTTCCAGGATTGTTGTGAGGGTAAAATGATGGACTTTTTTTTTTAAGTGAAACATTTTGTGCCATATGCTGGCCCTGGACTTGGTATTGACATTGTAGGAAAGGAACAATTTTCCTCTACCCCCTTAGCTTTTGTGCCTGGGCCTGATTAATTAAACTGACAAAAGACATAATTAACAAGAGAAAAGCATACAAATTTTATTTGATGTTACTGTTTTAACATGTACCCAGAGGGCTTTATAAATGATAAAAAGACCCAAAGAAAGGAATAGGCCTGAGAGCATTTTAATAAACAAGGATAAATTGTGAAAATGTGATAAGACAAAGAAAAAAAGGAGTTTGGGATAGGGGTGGTAAATTGTGGAATAGTGACTGGGAAGTATATGGGGGAAACTTATGGAAAATTGGAGTTTTCTTGGAAGTGGATTTATCTTGGTGTTGACCATTTGTCTTTTGTGGTAAGAATGTTCTCCTTCTGGTATAAGGAAGGCACTTTTCTCATGGGAAATGTTAGGCCCTGCTTTCGGATAGAAAGGTGGAGGTCAGAAAGCCTTCCTGTATCTGCTTTCTCTCAGTTGCCTTCAGCTCAAAATAATAAATATGCCAAAGTGGCATATTTTGGGGCGGCATGTTCTCATTTCTTTCACATCACAAGACGTCTAAAACATTGACTCCATTCTCAAGTGGCTTACAGCATAGCAAGGAAGAGAGAAAAGTAAAGGAATGCTTAGGTTACAATGTGAAGAATGAAATAACATAGGTCTGTGGAAGGCACACTGGAGGCATGGAGGGAGAGAGCGATGAACCCTACCGTCAGGTAGTCCAGACAGGCTTCCTACCGGTGATACTGAAGCTGGGTTTACAAGACTGAATAGGATTTACTGTGATGAAACTTGTATTTTAGAAAAATAACTTTTAAGGCAGCATCAATTTTGTTCTGTGGGCTGAGACTTTAATCTTCTTAACAGATTTTTGAAGTAGATTTCATTATCCATTTTTACATAAGAGAAAATTGAGATAGAGAGATGTCAATGTCTCAGTGTCATTATTGCCTATGCAATAGTGACCCTAGCTAAGAGGAGAAACCCATGCTGTGGGCAGCTAATGTCAGTCTTTTAGGGAATGTGGAACTGTCCCCTCAAGGCAGTGTACATGCCAAGGCCCCTTCTGCCAATGCATGGGGCTGGTTCTCATAACAGAATGATGACTGCCTCATAATAGTTTAATTATGGAATACACACTGCACATTGCATAGGCTTTGAAGCCAGAAATAGGTGGGTTTTAATTATGGCTCCACCACTTATTAATTGTAGAACCATAAGTAAGTTTCTTGATTTCACTGCCTCAGTTTCCAAAATGGGAATGATCATACATTCCTCAATGGGTTATTCTAGAGGTTAAATGAGATTATCTGTGTATTAATTGTACTTCAGAAAAAGAAAAACTTAAAAAAAAGAGAAAAAAAAAATCTTGGTAGATTCATTTCTTGCCATACTCCTGGTTAGGCAGCTCTCCTTGGTAGCTCTGCCATTGAATGGACAATGAACTCAAGGACCAGTCTCTTTCCATCAAGTGGCTGTGATGTCTCCCAGGCCCCAGCGCCCTCTGCTAGATTCTCTGCTTTCATCTGCTTCAGTGGAGAGAGAGTGCAGGGAAGTTCTGGTGTTTAAAAACTCTTTGAAATTTGATAGATAAAAAAGATATCTAACTTGGTTGTGTATAAAGCAATGAAGAACACTAAAAATAATGATAAATGTATGAATAAATATAAGATATTTTACTCTAAAAAAAAAGGTATCTACTTTAATTTGTATTTATTGGATTGTTAGTAAGTTAAACTTTTAAATTTGTATTAGCCATTTGTTTTTCTTCTTTTGTAAATTACAAACTTTAAAATTCTATGTACTAAAACCTGTTCATATTTTCTTTTATGATTTTCTACCTCTGGTCAGAAGGTACTGTTTGAGCATAGTGTCTTCTACACTTTTGATATTGAACAAATATTCGGTGAATTATATTCAATTGTGTATCCAGTACCGAAGTGGACACTGAGTGGACATGTGGGCACAAAATACTTGTGAGTCATTTCTGCCTCGGAGAAGATTATGGCTTTGCCAGGTTGATGAGACTTATGAACATGAAGCAGTTAGATGATAACACAATGGATGCCTGACTAAGCCACAATTACCTTCTCTCCAGTGACCTGTCCTCACATATTTAGCTTGATTGATGGGAAATTAGATGAATGGTGATATCAAGTTATGAACTCGGTATCTTCTCATTTACTCTTCCTCCTCTGCCCCAGACCTAGTCCTTCACCATATTGCATCAGCTCTATCTCAGGAAAATCTCTCTCCTTCCTCCTTCTGCCTGGTTCAGAGCAGAGAACCAGCCTCCCTTTCTTCAGGATTCTCACAGTCTTACCCACGTTCCCCATCACTTGCAGAGAATTTTGCTAAAATGCAGTGCTGATGAAGTGACTTGTAGGTTTAGATCCTTGTCTTGGCTTCCCAACCCCTGTGTAATAAACTAACTGTTTAGCTTGGCATTCAAGTTCCTTCAGAATCTGGCCCCTTTCCACATATCTGGCCTTGCAACCTACTACTCCTTCACTCATGGTTTAGACATTTATCTAAACGTGTCCCAAGTCTCTAGATGTGTCAACTCTCTTCACAGCTCTATGCTTTTGTAATATAGTATAGGAATTGAGAACTTGGGCTTTGATGCCAGACCAACTTGTTCCAGCAGTGAGATCTCTAAGCCTTAGTTTCCTTATCTGTGAAATGGGAGCAAAAATAGTGCCTACAAGGAATAAATGAGCTAATATTTCTATAGACTACAACCTGACATATAATAAGTTCTTGATAATTATGAGCTCTTAGTTGCTATTGTATATGTGTTTTTCTATGCGGGAAATTCCCTGTGCTATCACTTTTCCTCCACTGACGAAAGTTCTGCTCATTTTTTAACTCTTAGTTCAGTGTCACGTCTGTGGTCAAGCTGTCCCCTGCCTCAGAAGGCTTCCTCTGTGTTCCTGTGGTCTTAGTTCTTATCTATGTAGCAGCAGGTATTGCCCCGTACTGTCAATGAACTGTTTACATGCCCAACCCTTTTGTTTGACTATGAACTTGTAGGGGACAGGGACCTTCAATAGGTCAATCAGCCAGTGTTTACTGAGCATCTGTAGATGAATGCTGTTCTTGCCCTAAGTGGGAAGACAAATAATTAAACTAGTAATTTAAGGTATGCAAAGTACTTGGAAAGTTCTACCTCATGGTATAGGAATATATGAGTGGGGTTGTGATGGTTACCCAGCTGAGTCTGGAGGGCAGGTAAGGCCTGTTTGATTCAACTTGGCATACCTAAGGACTAACCTGGCTTTCAGTAAGTGCTCCTTAAATGTTTGTTGAATGTATAAACGGTGTTATTAATTTTTTTTTTTTTTTGAGTTGCCCGTTACAAACATGAGCCCAACTTGTCTTCTGTAAACAGCTGAATTCTTCATGGATGTAGAGTGGATTTTTCACTCAAATTTATAGCAAGCAGATTAGAGCTTATCAATTAGTCCTTTTCAGTGTGTTTCTTGTAGGTCCGTTATCACTCATCATATAAAATCTGGAGCCAATCTGAGATCTGGAGGGAGGAGGAAGAGAGAATTGAACTGAAAGGAAGAAAGAAGGGAAGTGTAGGGGTGGCTTAATTTTTGGCATGATCATTTTGGTTCCCTAGATTAACAGAAACAAACAAACAAAAAAAGCAAAAAACAAAATGAAAACCAAACACCCACAATCTAGCAATTATGTGGTTCTCAAACTATGTGGTCTCAAAGCATTTGAAAATAACATGGCTTTACTGAGACTGGAAAACCACAGGGACTCCACAGGTACACAGATGATAAATCTGAAACTGCAGGATAACCACAACCAGTAGACGAGACAAGTCACTTTATCTAATAAATCTGCTATGACATTCTTACTGCTGCCCAGGAAATGCTGAAGTCTCAGCAACCGCCTGGCCTCATTTTCAGTCTTACAGCGACTGAGCAGATACTTTTGCTGTGTAACATCAGTACACTTTAGGGAATGAGTGGCTCGTGCAAAGCAGTGCTGTTAGGAGGAATTGATAACAATAGCAGCAACAATAGTTGCCATTTATTGAACAGCCAGAGTCCTGCGCTAAGTAAACTTTTATTACAGATGAAGATACTGAAGTTCAAAAAAACCAAGTAACTTGTTCCAGCATCCCTGGTCAATAAGTGGTGAAGGTGGGGTTCGCCCTGGCATTGTGTGGGTGTGAAGGTGTCTTTCACCTTCAATGCCAATTAAGTAAATGTCTGTAGGGATTTTTTTTTTTTTTCCACCATCTTCTACCCCCAGCAGTCCTTAGTCTAGACAACTTCCTAACCTGGTGGCCTGATGGGGACCACTTTTAGCTGTGTTGTTTTTATGTGTTCCTTCCTCCTAGTTTCCTTTATGACAGGAACTAGACGGGCCACAGACACTGGGGAGATAAGAAAGCTTTAATTTTGTGTCTAACACTGAAAAGCCCTTAGACCCCGGGCAAGCCACGTGAACCCCCTGCCTTAGGAGCCGACATGTCCTTTTGGGGGTGGGAGGGAGGGAAAGGGGCGATGTAGAGTTGGATTTACCCTGAGGCCACACTTCAGGGCCATGCAAGGCTCTGGAAAGAGGCACTAGCATTTTGGTCTTTGTAATTTTATATTCATTTTCTTAAAGAGACCCACAAATTGTAAAACTTCAGGCTCCCCAACCTGGATCTGCCCCTGGGGTGGTGGTGGAGACCAAAAGAGAGAATGCTTGTGAATACGCTTTGCAGAGTGGCATGCGCCGTACACATAGGAAGTGGGAACAGCAAAACTATTATGAGCATTATTAATAATGATAACCAGAACTGAGGAAACCTGTCTTGGCGACTGGTGGGAGAAGCAAGGGGTTTAGATCTGAGGAAAATGGAGGAAGCTATTAAGCTTTCTAGTAGATGACTGAGCAGAGTTATGAAATCTCTCCAGGAGGAAAATTTCTGTTTGTGAGAATTTAACACACACTTGCGCCCGAGGGCTGGGAGTTGGATGGGTTCTTTTCTGTTTTCAGGCTTTAGGGAAAAGTGGAGGAGGGCATTTTTCAAATCGAAGGGAGTAGATTTACAAGTGCTACCTGGATCCCATTACCAAAAGCTGCAGTTAGCTCCTGGTTATTAAAAGGCTCATTATTCAGTTTATGGATTATCCAGACGCCGTTTGCCTCCAGCCGTTGTGATGTACACTTTTTATGCATTTTACTGCCAATTAGCACCTTCACCTGAGCAGGGAAAGAAAGAGGCTCTAAACCCCAAATTAGTTCATTTTTCTGCTTGTTAGCAGCTCTGTAAAGTTTGTCAGCAGGAAGGTGCTTATAGGAAATGGCTCAAATAAGGTGAAGGGATTATCTGTGCTTTCAAGATCACTGTCTCTTTTTCTCAGCTCAAGAATTGAGAGCAGGCTCTGGTTCCAATTCTAAACTGATTTAAAGTCACTAAGTCAGGGATCTTGGCTTAGGATATCAAGAGCCTTTAATAAACAGCAGCCTCAGGGTAGGTAACATTCTTTGAGAGACCCCTTGCCCCTCACCCCCTATCTCCAGGCCTCTCATTTCCTGTGGAGGGGTGGGGGCCCACAACATCTGGTACTTGGGAGAGTTGGGGAGAAGTTAACTCTTAAAGAGAATGCTTGCAGGCCAAGAAAAGAGTCTACTTGGGTGATTCTAGTGTTTTTGTAAAAAAAAAAAAATGTGTGTCTCTGTGCGTACATAGTAAATATAAATATACATTCACATTCATTTAATCCTACCTTACTACTTACTCAGATTTAAAAACTGTTGCATGTAAAATTCTTTTCTGGAAGGGATTTCCTTCTAATTTCAAAGGCTATTTTGTTTCTTAATGAATTTATTAGCTGTGCATTTACCAGACACAAAATAAAAACTTCTTTGGTCGGTTATGAAAACTGTATTTGTATCTTGCTCTGAGAAGATCATGATCACAAGGGACTTGGAAGTAAAATGTGTATGTCCTGGGTGGGAAATGAGGCCCGATCTGGGATTACAGTCTGATTGTGGGGTGCATCTTAGGTTTTGAGAACTGGAATGAGCAAACGACTGTTCTGAGTCAATGCTTCTCCTGGGGGCTGGTGGGACATGCACCTGTGGAGAGCGGGGCTGTGACTCCCGGTGTCCTTGTGTGCTGTGTGCTTGGTCCCAACAATGGGCTGGACTCTAAAGACAGGGAAGTGAAAGTCTCTCTTTGTGAAGGGTTTGCCTTATCGATCCGGAGGGAAGACACAGGGGCTGTTCTCTGGGACACGGTAAGAAGTAAGAAGACCATGGGATGCCAAGGTCAGAGCTTGACTGACTGACTCTGAGTCTGATTCCAGCTTTGTGATTAATATGAGTGAAACAATAATACCTTTATTTAGTGCTCTGTGGCAGTGCTGTCCAGTGGAGATACAATGCAGGCCACTTACACAATTGTACATTTTCTAAGAGCCGCATTAAAAAAACACATAGAATTTAATAATATATTTTATTTAACCTAATATATCCAAAATATTTTCAGTTTAACATGTAATCAATAAAAATTATTAATGAGATATTTATATTCTTATTTCATGAACAGTCCTCAAAATTTGGTGTATATTTTACCATTATAGCATCTCTCAATTGAGATGCTAACTTTTCATCAGAAATACTTCATCCGTATTTAGATTTTACTAATTTAAAGTAAAAAACTAGATTCACATATCCAAGTTGTTCCAGACATGCTTGGACATTTCCCAGTAGCTGAATGGAATGTTAGTTTTTAAATGTAAATTTATTAAAATTAAATTACATTGAAATGTGGTTCCTTGGTTATACCAGCCACATTTCAAGGCTCAATAGCCACATGTAGTTAGTGGCTACGGGACTACAGCATGCTCATTCAGGTATTTGTTCTCACCGTCAGAAGACACTGCTGAACTCAGAGGCAATGAAGGTGGCGTGAGGGGATGGGGAAAGACTGCCCACTAGGTCGGGATCAGACAGGCAGGACACACCTGTTGGTTAGACTCTTGGCAGCCAAAGGAAGGCAAATGGTGAGCAAGTAATGAGTGCCTGACCCAGAGAGAGATTTGAGCCTTTGATGAGCCCTTGAAATTTTATCTGAAAATGGGGTCCTAGGTTTCTCCATATCCTGAGCCTGATTTTCCCTCCAGATGTTGTGCAGCTGTTAATTTTCCCAAGGGAGTGCTGCTTTGTGGGATGTGTGAGTTGGCTCTTTGGTCTCAGCGTGGTAGTGTGAACTCCTGGGGCTTTGAGGTCAGAGATAGACTTTATACACTTTTATTTGAGTTGTTTCTTTGCTCCAGGAGGGCAGTACACATGTGGGAGCAATTTAGACGTCCAGAATAAACCATATATCTTCTTTTAAGTCAAGAGAGTAAGGTGATTGGAGTTCCTTTGTATAGTTTGCTTACTTTTTACTGCTTATTTGTGTGTATATAAATTCAACACTATGCTAATAGGATAGGCACATGTCTAGTGGTGCTTAGAGCAAATGAATTTGTAAACCTACAGTCCTGTTTTGCCTACATTTTCATGTTGTGTTCCTGCCCTGCTCCAACTGGTTTTCCTAGATCATAGAGTGTTAGCATTTTTCATGAGATAAACATTCCATCATAATAATGACAGTAGGTGCCATTTGCCGAATGCCTTCTCTGTGTCAGGCAGCCCACCAGGTAGTTTACAGATGTTTATTATCTCACAACAAACCTTCAGGATGAGCAGTTTTACTTTCATGAGACAGATGAGGAAACTCTGCCTTGACAACTTTACTGATGTGACAGTGTTGGACCAGAGTCAGCAAACTACAGCCTCTGGGCCAAACTTAGCCTGCTGCCTGCTTATACACAGCCCATGTGGAAGAATTTTGCTTTTTTAAATGGTTGGAAAAAAAATCAAGAGAAGAATAAGATTTCGTGATACGTGAAAATGACATGAAATTCAAATTTCGGTGTCCGTAAATAAAGTTTTTTTGGAACACAGCCATGCTCATTCATTTTCGAGTGCCTATGTCTGCTTTCATGCCACAAGGGCAGAGTTGAGAAGTTGAGATGGGGACTGTATGGCCTGTAAAGCCAAAAATATTTGCTATCTGTCTCTTTACAGATAAAGTTTGCCTCCTCCTGTGCTGGACTGTTAAGTTCTTTCAGTGGACTCTATGGACCAAGGCGAAGGGCAGTGCAATTCTCCCACATCTGGCCAGCACTAGCCCTGGTGCCTCACTTTGTAAATGTTGGGGATATTTACGGAGGACGGGGCCAAGCACTATATGTGGAAGAGGAGACTGAAGTGTGGGGAGGACAAGTAACTGCCCGAAGTCTCATAGTGGGGCTGGGGTGCAAACCCAAAGTCTGTGCTCCTAGCAGATTTGCTGCCCACAGCACTGCTCAACTTGAACTGCGTCAGGACCCTGGAAGGGCTTGTTACCCTAGAGATTAATAGGCCCCACCCCAAAGATTCTGATTCTGTCAGTCTAGGGTAGAGCCCAAGAATTTGCATTTCTAACAAGCCTCCAGGTCAGGCGGATGATGCCCTTCTGCAGACTACACTTTGAGTAGTCCTACCATGGGACATCCAGCTCAATAAATAGCTGTTGAGTTATGGAAGCTGCAGGGCATGAATTTGAACCCACGCATTCCCCAGAAGAAACTGATTAGAAATTTAAGCCAATTTAGAAATTTAAGTCGAGTGCATTCCAATGAACTTTTTAGGCATTGTAATCATTTGATTTCTGGTTCCATTGTTCTTCTGATACTCCAAGCTTTCCGATGCTGTGGGGCTCAGGCCATCATGTATGTTGATGAGCTCGTGCACAAGCAAGAGGCTGGGATTGAAATTAACTGCTCGCTGGTGGCATCACTCATGCATTTCTGGAAAATCAGTTTTTGATTTTGGTGGCTGCTGATTGCACGTCAAATCCTTCTGTGCTCTGTGTACCCCCGTTTCTCTGCTGGCTGACAGGGAGAATTGGGGTGCAGCAAACAGCTTCCATAGTCAGGTTATGCTGGCTTTGGTCACAAAAGTTAATGCATTAGTGCTAGAGTTCACTATCTTAATTATTGGCTTAGTCAGTCTCATATTTAAAAAGTCATTATTTAAGGATTAGGAATTGGAAGAATGGAGAGGATTGAAAGATGATAGCTTTTTTTTTTCATGTTGATGATTCATTGTCTTGTTTGGGATTTTCATAGGTAACAAGAGAAGATTAAATCTTCTCTCATAGGCTCATGTTGGTGTAAAGAAGGAAATCGCTCTGTAACGTTTTCCCGTTTGCTTTCTCCTGGCTGTGTATTTCTATGCCTTTGTCTATTGTGCAGCCCATTTTTCTGATTTCCCCTTCATCACTGGCCTTCGTGCCCCTTCCCAATATGGGTGTTGTAGGGATCATTAGTTAATATGTCTAAAGAACCATAATCTTAGCCCTAGAGCAGGGAAGCTTGTAGAACCCTTGTTACCAAGTAGATAAAGCCCTCTTGCAGAGTCCCAGGATGTAAGCCATTCCATTAGGAGGTCTTCTCTGGGAAATGTGAATCATTTCTATGCCTGGCATAAAATCATTGGCCTGGCATTCATGACAGCCTAGGGATGTCATCCCTCACACCTTTGTCATGGCCGGGAGGCTGACTTTACTACTACTTGTGTTTGCTCTTTTATTGCTGACCTTGTCAACCCTGTTGTTTTTCCTTTCTCCCTATTTCTAGGAGAAAATTCATTCCCCGGAGGCAGCAAGTACCTGAACCATTGCCATTTATGTGTGCTGCCTTATTTATTTTTCCTTTCATTCTTTCAGCTGTGAGTAAGAGAACCTCTCTCTCCTACCCTGGTTTATGTTGCCTAATTATTTGTTCCTTGGCTGGTTTGATGTTTATTTGATTCCACCATGCTGTTTAACCATAGCAGCCTGGTTGATGGCTTGATCTGAGCCAAGATTCCTGCATGTGACTTCTAACTTGCTGATAAATTAAGGTTTGTTTTCCTCTTACCTATCTTTGACCCATGGTATTAAAACTTTATTTAAAGAAAGGACGTCCAAACCATATACCAATCTAGATTTCTATATTAGAACTATTGAAATACACTGTACATTCTTCCAGATTTACATAGGTTAAAGGGATCTGTGTTTGACCTTTTCCCCATTTTTCTTCAGCAAATGCAGACATATGAAGAGGAAGTTTGTTTATCAAGCACTCATAGAGAATCCAAGTACTATGGGTGAGAGGAGGGGTAGAGAGAATGAAGACGAAAGAGAAGCTGAAGCTTTAATTCCTTTCTAAGGGATTTTAAATTGTAACAATAGCTTACATTTACTGAGTGCTTACATGTACTACATTGGAACTTTATATTTGCGCATTATCTCATTTAATCCTTACAAGCTCATGAGGTATGGACTATTATAAATTCCCATCTAGATGAGGAAATTGAGGCTTAGAGAAGCTAAGTCATCTCCCCAAGGCCGTACTACTACTAAAAGAGAGGATAAGCTTTGAATCCAGGAATTTGACTGAAGTAAGATATATTTCATAGACCATATTACTAAGGTCATATATGTACAAACCTATTTGTAACTTGCCTACAATAATAATCATAACCTTATTGATAAAATAACATCAGAAAACTTTTTCTGCGCACTTACTGTGTGGTAGGTACTATATTTGAGCCATACACATGATTTCTTTTATGTTGTTCAACAGTTCCCTTAGAAAACTACTATTATTATCATATCTGTTTTATCTGAGCAAACTGAGGCTTAGAAAAAACTCAAGGTCTTTGCCCAAGGTCCTGTGGCTAGTGAGTAGAAAACCTGTGGGGCCATATTATTTTTATATTTGTTATTATTAATAGCTAACAGTTACTAGTGTCAGGTGTGGGGACCAGATGTCAGGTCCGTGTTCCCTGGTTCTTGGTTCCAGTACTGAAAAATGGTCACTGGTACCGAGTCAATGGAACAAATGAGCAGACCAAGCAGATGCAAGCAGGCAAAGTGCCAAAGTTTATTAAACCGTAGGACATTCCGGAGAAAGAATGGGTCAATCCCCGCGAGTGGAGGAGACCCGGAGTTTAACAAGATTTTTCCTTTTATGCTGATTCTTTGATTTTATATTAAGTGTGTGGTGGAATATTCATGGTTTTTCTTGGAAAGGGGTGGAGAATTCCTAGAACTGGGAACCTTCCCCATTTTTAACCTTGGAAGGCAATTTCCGGGGGTTGCCATCGTATTTTTAAACTGTCATGGCACTGGTGGGTGTGATTTTTGCTATGTTAAGGAGGGTAGGTCACTTGAGGATACTGTCACCTTACCTGCATGCATGCTCCAGAGACCCTCATTTGTGGTCTTCATCATATCTCTACTTTGTGGCCTTTCTACCTCTTTCTAGTTGGTCAGTCCTTGGAGACCCCCATCGTAGACCAAATATCTGGTCAGTCTTTGGGGACCCCTTGACACATCATCTATTCCCTCTTGGAAGCCCCTCGTCTGGTCAATTTGTTCTTTCTAGTAGACAAAGCATCTCCTAACACCATCTATTTCTCAACAGACACTCCCCCTCCCTCCAGGACAAAGCATCTGTTCCCCTTCCTCCTTGTCTCAACCTGACGCTAGTACAGTAAGGGCTAGGCACATAACCCTTACCGTAGCACTTTATATTTATTAATTCATGTAATCCTCATTTTACAGGTGAGGAAACTGAGGCAGAGTGGTTAAGATTAAGGCCACAAAACTATTCTGTGGAGTCTATATGTGTAACAAATATGCATATGGTCACAAACTGGTTTTTTGCCACTTTGGTGGTCTACCTCCTAGTGCAGAGAATCCCTGGTACTATTGAAATCCATTCTCGTGTCAAATCAACCTACTTCAAAGGAGCTTGTGAAAATAAAAAAGATGATTTGAATTTTGACTTGAGATAAACTGAATTTAAGAAATCCTTTGAGGCTTTGAACAAAATATCTTTGAAGAATTTCAAATCAGGTCACAGTTAGGAAGACCCACGTGGGTCAAGTCAGACCTGGTGGAATTAATTTCCTTATGGGGCGGTATTTGAGCGTGAGCCCATCATTCTGCCTGGGTGGAGAATGCCAGGCAGTTTTCCCTTTTTTTTTAATATTATTTATTTTTTTTAATTTCAGAATATTATAGGGGTACAAACATCTTGGTTACATATAATGCCTTTGCCTCGCCAAGTGAGAGCTACAAGCGTGCCCTTTCCCCATACAGTGCGCTCAGCACCCATTACTTGTGAGTTTACCCACCCCCTCTACCCCCCTCCCACCCATCTGGCACCCGATGAATGTTACTTCCATGTGAGCACCTTGATGTTGATCAGTTAGTACCAATTTGATGGCGAGTACATGTGGTGCTTGTTTGTCCATTCTTGGGATACCTCACTTCAAAGGATGGGCTCCAGCTCTATCCAGGATAATGTAAGAGGTGCTAGTTCAGCATTGTTTTTTGTGATTGAGTAGCATTCCGTGGTATGCATATACCACATTTTATTAATCCACTTGTTGACTTGTTAGTGTACATGTGGGTGGTCTGGAAGGTGCTTTGCTTATAGAGTAGCGGGTGGGAGTTTAGGGGCCCATGTGGCGTTACCAAGTGTGAGCCTGCCACTGTGGTCATCAACACCTTTTGCTTTCCTGTCGCCTCTTTTTTTTTTTTTTGAGGTTCATTTT
>NW_012153062.1:22618077-22633012 GCF_000956105.1 Propithecus coquereli | reverse complement strand
AGCAATCAGGCAAGAGAGTGGAATTAAAGGCAGTTTTCCCTTTTGACTGCTCTCCCATTCTCCCTTTCATCGCTTATCCCCCGATAACACCACAGAGCAGCCAGAGTGATCTTTTGAAAAGTGAATAAGGTCATGGTACTTCCCTGTTTAAACTCTGAGTGGCTTTCCACTTCACTTTGGACGAAATCTAAACTCCTTTCTATGGTGCACAATGCTCATGATCCTGCTCGTGCATACTCTCGAGACCTCATCTCCTATACCTTGTTCTGCTCATTTTCATTCCATCTGTTCTTGGACCACGTCAAGTTCCTTCCTGCTTCAGAGCTCCTGGGATGCTGCTCCCCTGCCTGCTGTGCCTGGCCCAAGGTTCTTCTGCAGGCTTTTTCTTCCCACCTTTCAAGTCACAAAATATAGTTTAATGCCTCAGACTGGCCTTTGCTGATTATGCCAATGAAATAGATCTCTTCCTGACATTCCCTATTACACCCCCCTGTTCATTCATGCCCACAGCACTTTATATATATATATATATATTTTTTTGAGACAGGATCTCATTCTGTCACCTAGGCTAGAGTGCAGTGGCATGACCATAGCTGACTCCAGCCTCAAACTCCTAAGCTCAAGTGATACTTTCACTCAGCCTCCTGAGTATCTGGGACTACAGGTGCGTGCCACCATGCCTGGCTAATTTTTCTTAGCTTGTGTAGAGATGGGGCCTCACTATGTTGCCCAGGGTGGTCTTGAACTCCTGGCCTCAAGCGATCCTCCTGCCTCAGCCTCCCAAAGTGCTGAGAGTATAAGTGTGAGCCACCATGCCTGGCCACTTTCTTAATGTATGAATACCTGTGTATTTGTTTGTTTACCTGTCAGTCAAAAGACTAAAAGGGAAGAGACCATAACTGTACTATTTATCACTGTGTGCCTAGCCTCTAGCACAGTGCAATCAACAAACAAATGATGGAATGAATTAATGTTAGGCCAAAGGAATAGCATGTGCAAAGATATGGAAGCATGAAGGAACACGACATTTTTGGAAACAGTGAAAAGTTTTGGATGGTTAGCATTGAACTGGTTTTGGGAGCAAGGAAGAGAAGATATAGTTGGGGTCATATCACGAAGGATCATATATTTTCTGTCAAGGAGTGTAGACATTATCCTCTAGAAATGGGGAAAGGCTAATGGATTATAAACAGATCATTAAATGCCATGGAGGTATTGAGCAGGAAAAAAGAATATTGTTTTATTGTCTTTTCAGCTATGCCAGAGACCTTGGGTTGGCTCTCCTCATTATCCTCTGCAATTTGGAAATTACTTGTCTCAATTATGATTTTGCTACAGTGATTGCACAGGCAGAATTTCAAACAGAACAATGAAAATTAAAATGTGCCAAAGATGTAAGTGTTCTTGCTTATGGCAGCACTTGGAGTTGTAGGTATCAAATGGGGCAAGCCAATGATAAAATGAAACTAAGCATTTTATACAAATAAGCTATTAGTTGTTCAAGTTGTTGAATTTTCCATTTAATGAAGGGAATCTTAAGTGTGGAAACTATCTCTTGGGTCATTTAGGTGATATATTGTGGACTTTAATCCCTTTTTGGCAAAGCTGGCTCTTACATTAGGTTGACGGTATTGTTCTTAAGGAGGATGTTAGGTGGTTATGCCCTAAGGGTCATTATATAGCAACTGTCTTTGAGCCCTGCCTTAGAAGGACACTATTATTGTCCTTGCAACAGCTAATATTTATTAAGCACCTACTATGTGACAGATGAAATAATTATCTTACATTATATAGTGGGTAAAACTTTCTAGCATCCCTTTGAGGTAGATATAGCCCCATTTTACAAATGGAGAAGCTGAGGCTCAGGGCAGTTAAGTAATTATCCTCATTAAGTGGTGGATCCAGGGATCCATCGTCACTCAACACACCCTGTTTTTAATCATCAGCTATACTACTTCTGTAGGGAGGAGAATCTTACAGGACTATTGAAATGAACTAAACATCAATACACACCGAAGGGGCTTATGGAAATAATTTTGATCCAAGTGAAACTGAATATTAAAAAAATCAAGGAATTCCTAGAACTTTGATTTGAAGAACTTTTAAATTGAATTACACTTAAGAAGAGAGTTTATTTAACTTGCTTAGCTCAATTCAGACCTAGTGGAATTAGTCTCACTGATGAGCCAATACTTGAAGTGTGGTGGATAAGCACGAACACTGAACTCGGGCTAACTGTCGGGATGACTGTGCCTCCTGGTCTCCCCACCACAGCTTCCCTTTCTTCACTCAGCGCTCTTGTATCAGTTCTTGGCACAGCAACCAGAAGGAATTTTTAAAAATGCACATAAAATGATCTCATTCCTTCTCTTAACTGGTCAATGGCTTCTCTTCTCATTTGGAGTAAATTATAGTCTTTTTATCATGACTCCACAGGCCCACATGATCTGTTGCTGCTTCCGTCTCTGGTCTCCTTGAAGACACTCAGCTTCTTATTCTCTCTCTAGCTCCTCTGGGATCTTTTCAGGCTCTGGATCTGAAACATGATATTTATGGAAAACGGTGGGTAGTTGTGTATGGCTAGAGCTTAGTTTGTACTCCCTCCAGGGGCTAGTGGGAGATCAGGTAGACTAAGGAGTCTGGACTTGCCCTTGTAGGTAATGGAACACCTTTGAGACATTTTAAGCACAAAGCTAAATATGGTGGAGCCATTGAGCTGGTAAGTAGAATATTCTATCATCTTATTGCCTTTTTAGAGTGTTCAGAGTCCTTGGATTGACTCTGGTCATTGCCCTTTGTATTGAGGGATTACTTGTTTCAATTATGACAGCCTTAGTAATTGCACGGGCAGAATTTCTATTAGAAAACTAATAGAAATGGCTAATGGCAATGGCAACTCTCTCCTTGGGTGTGCTCCAGTCTGTCAAATTTAGGACACATGTTCCTTGAAATCAAGGAGCTGCGCAGGGTCTTGGACTGGCCCCGGACCACAGTCTGTGTGACCACACTTCAATGAGAATGCATCATCTGTAAAATGAGACTAAGCAAGTATATCAATCTATTTGAAAGTGCTAATAAAGGTAAGATATGCTTGGCAAATAAAGCTAGTAATATAGATGTTGAAATTTTCATTTAGTCAGGGCAATCCTAAGTTTTAGAAGTGACCCTACGAACCCTTAGATCATTGATGACACAGTTGAGGTTCTTTCTGATATGGATGAACAGTAAACGCTTGTGATCTTATGCTGTAATTTTGGAGGAGTGAGGCACTTCCGGCCCGTTGCATGTTAAATGCCTACCGTTTGTTTCCCAGTTACTGACTTGGGATGTGGTTCTGTATTATTCCCTCAAAGCAGCTGTTTATTGAGCAATACTGTGCTCCAAACCTTGAGCTAAGCACCACGTATAGTCCTGTGCCACATAACGATGTTTCCATCAACAATGGATAGCATATATGACAGTGGTCCCACAAGATTATAATACCATGTTTTTACTGTACCTTTTCTATTTTTAGATATGTTTAGGTACACAAATACTTACCATGTGTTGTAGTTACCTATAGTGTTCCGTGCAGTCACATGCTGTACAGGTCTATAGCCTAGGAGCAATAGGCTACACTGCATAGCCTAGGTGTGTAGTAGGCTGTACCATCTAGGTTTGTATAAGTACATACTATGGTGGTTTCACAATGACAAAATCACCTAAGGATACATTTCTCAGAATGTATCCCTGTCCTTAAGCCATGTGTGACTGTATGGATATGTCAGTTAAAGCTTATAACAACCTTGTGAATCTGTTTTTTAAGTCCCCTGTGAGTTTGGATTGTTAATGAGGAAATGTAGGCTTAGAGAAGTTAATTACTTGAAGTCAAAGAGTTAGGGGATCTAGAGCTGGGGAGTCCAACTCAATTCTGATTGACTCCAAAACTTACACTCTTAACGCCAGCCCTGTCCAAGACCTAAGAACATCCTATAGACAGGCTAGAAGGGTAGATAGGAACAGAGAAAGAGATTTCTTTTTCTATAGACCTTAAATGGAAATGTCTCTTGGACCATTTTGTATGAAGCTCATTTTTCTGCCTTGGGTTTGTTTTTCTGATTAGAGATATACTTTATTTTGCCTAATATAATTTTTTAGTAAGAAGTACAGGCATGAGTCTTTTGTGAATTCAATCAGAGTTAAATAAGGAAGTTTGCTGTTTGAAGGACCTTGTGGCTAATCCCTTGGTAAAGTAGAGAAGTATTTTGTAATTGAATATTCATGCCTTAGTTATTCTGTTTCATAACTTGACTTTTGAAAGAAATAATAATGGCAAAAGTTTTTTGGTATACATCAGGTGCTCTTATGAGCAGTTTTTAATGGGAGTTTCTAGTCTAATCCTCATGGCAACCCTTCAAGATGGGTGCCGTTATTGCGCCCTTTTAGCAGAGGGGGAAACTGAGGTGACAGAGACTAAATATAGGGATGGCTTCGTGGCATTTGACCTGCATGATCACACAGGACCCCATGCTTAGAAGGGCTTTACCCTTGGTTTAATATTCTATAATTGCTGTCTTAAAATTCTTCATCATTTTGAACAAGGGGCCATGCATTTTTATTTGGCACAGGGTCTTATAAATTATGTAGTTGGTCCTGCCTAGGTGAGATATCCAGGGTCACTCAGCAGTAAGTAGTAGAGTCAAGATTCAAACCCAGACTGCCTGGCCTTAAGCTTGAACTCTTTCCATCGTGTTCTCCTGCTTCCCATATGCTTAAAAAAGTAAATTTTATTTATTTTAAGTGTTTCTGAGTTTCCTAGAGAGAATCCTGAGTTGACTGCTGCCTGCTCTCCTCATCTGCAATGACAAAGCCTTGGCACTTCCACTGGGTCGTCAGGGTTCTTGAAGGTCAAACAGATGCCTGCATGGTGGTAGGCTGAGGCAGAGGCACAGCCAAACCAAAACCGTGTCCCGGCCCCCACCCCTAGATAATGCAGTCACGACACTGGCTTCCCGGGCAGCAGCTGTCAGGTAAGAGGGCCGGTGGGGGCTGTATACCTGCTCCGGTGCAGCATCTGTCTTCAAAACCCTTTAAATTAAAAGCTCCTGCCTTTAATAGGAAGATGTATGGAGGCCAGGCTGATGCTGTCACAAGGCCCTTCACAGTCAGAGCTTCTTCGGTGGGGCTGGCTGCAGGGGAGACAGAGCTGAGCCCTGGCGGGACATGCTCCCCGTCCTGCAGATACCGCTTGGGTCCGTGGAGTGGAGAGCTTTGAGATAGTTGCCGCTAGACCTTCCCTCCAAAAACAGCTGCTGTGGGGCTCCTTGGTGCTCCTTGGTGCTCTTGTACTTCTTTTTGGATATGTTGTCTCTCAGGGGAACAATGCCTGAAGCAGGGGCTGGGCAAGAGTCTTCTCGTGAAGAAGAAATTGCTTTTAGATTTTGCAACTCCTGTTGTTTGAGGGATGCTCTTGCTACCTTTGTGCTTGTTCATTTTTCAGTCCATGCTCTAGATCAGGCTTTTCCAGAACACTATAAACTATATGGTCAGGGGTTATAACATATGTGGACACTGCTTCTCTACCAGAAGGGACCGAAGGACCAACAGCTCATGGAACCTTCCTGAAGACAGTGAACATGGAGGCTTCTCGGGGGACCTTTGCCTTGGGCTTCTGCATGGGTGACTGTGGACTGACCTATGGCTGTGGCTTTCTGAAGCTTAGCACTGCTTCCTGGAGCTGCTTCCCTGGTCCCTGAGGTGGACCTTTGCAGATACCTCAACCCAAAGCTGCTGCATTTGAGCCCTGGGTGGATCTGAAGCCCCGTGCTGCATATATCACCCCAGAGGCAGCAGCGGTGAGTTGGCAACTATCTGGGGAGGCACTTGCTAGAATGGAGAGCACAGGGGCTTTCCATTATTTTGAGGAAACTGACCCTGCAGCTACAACTGAGGGGAGATCAAGTGCTGCTCTGGATCCCTAGGATTTGGGTTCCTTGGCAGCTGCTCCTGGAACAGCATCCTCTCTTGGTAATTCTGAGGCTGTTGGTGCAGCTTCCGGTGACATTGCCAATCATTCTGCTGCTGTCCTTGCAATAGTGAACAATGATGATGTTCTTTCTCCTGCTCTTCCTGCTGCTTCCTCACTCTGTACTCGCTATGAGCATAATGTGAAAGAAAAGGTCTTGCATGCTGGCTTTCCCTGATCTCTGTCCTTTCTCTGAAAGAATGTGGCACAGAGGATGTAGGAGGATGAAGGCAAGCTGTTGAGCTGTAGCTTGGAAAAGGACAGGCAGGAGAATTCCCACTTCCTCTGTCACCTTTACCCTCCAAAGTACCACCTGGTTGCTTTTTAGTGTCTGTGACCAGAGATAAGCAACTGGAGCCCACTTGCTGACTGGGAATCCCGTTTCTCCAGATAGGAGCAACCAGCTCTACCCATCAGTACCTTCTGGACAGAGGAGAGGCTCTGCTCGGTGTCGTAGTTGGGAGCCATAGCCTGGGTGGCCTGGAGGCTTAAAAGTGGATGGGCTTGGACTAGGAAATTGTGTTGTTTCCAAATAGCAAATGATCTGCATCTCTCTTCAGGTGGAAGTCTGGCTCTGTTATTCTGGAACCAATTGTCAATTACGTTCACTTGACAATGGAGTTTCTTGGCCATTTTTTCTCTGGTTGTAAAATCAGGATAAAGGATGTATGTAAATAATGTCCTTAAGTTTCTGGAATTCTTCCGTAGTAAATTTATATCAGTGTTATGCTTTTCTTTTTTTCTTTATTCCTATTACTTTGTTATGACCATCCTTTCAGCTGGGAAACCATGGGAAGCCATGTAGACTCTGGGCCAGTATCTCTCTAAATATATCCAAGATGCTCTGTTCCCATATTCTTAAAGCAGGGTCCCTTCATCTTCTTTTTCTTTTAGCCTCTCCTTAGAGGCAGGTAGTTTGACTCATCAGTCAAAGTTGAATTCTTTGGATTTGAGCTTTGTTTGTTGGGCAGAGTGTCTGATACCTGCAGTTTCCCAATTAGGTTTGTAAGAGAGCAGTAATAAAGATGGAGATACGGCAAGAATTGCACATCCTTGCAATAGTGAAAAATCATAGCTTAAAAATAAACGAGAGTAAAGTGGAAATATTGTAGCATATTTGTTTTGTTCAACTTTACTACAAAAAGAAAAGAAAAGATAACAAGCTCCAATACGTATGAAAGGAAGGCAGCGCCTCAGTGCTGCTTATCTGCATGCCGTGCGCTGTGGCCCGGCGACACTTAATTACTGTGTACAGTTTTATGGATGGTTTTATGAGAAGCTGCTTTTTAGCCTTTCGTGGATTGCAGTAAAGGGAAATATAGAAAGATAGAAGAGGATTTCCATCACTTTGGCAAAAATTGCTCCTCCATGGTGTCTATGGCTGGAGCCCGAAACTGCCTGAGTTCCGTCCCTCAGCATTTCCTGAGAACTTTCTGACGAGGCAGAGGCCAGGAGAACATGAGAGCTTGAAGGTGGAAGAGAGACCTTCCAAGGAAATAAGTGTGGTTATGAAGAAAACCAGAATATGCTGCCCCCAAATCTGCCTCTTGGACATAAACATTATTTTTGAGCTGAAGGCAATTAAGAAGCAGCAAATGGAGGAAAAGCTCTCTCTGTCCCCCCACATTTCTGTCTAAAGACAGGATACAAATTCTCCTTTTCTGGAGACAACTCTAGACTCTTATCAGCCTACGGACACCACCAGAGGAATCTGCAAACAAACTTCACTTCATCAGTTTCCTCCCATATATTTGCCTTCCCACGGTTTCCTGCTCTTGGAAACCTAAAATCTTACTCCTTTGTCCTGTCATTTCTCTACAAATGTATTGTTCTCTGTTGAAGACGCTGTGTAAATCATAGCTCTAAGCCTCTGCTTTGAGCTACTTTTCATTGAGATTTCTCCGTGATGCAGGCTGCATTCATTAATACGCTCGTTCGTTTTTCTCTTGTTAATCTGTCTTTTGTTACAGGCATCCATTCCAACCGAGAACTCATGGCAGTTGAGGGGCAAACATCATTTTCCTTCCCAGGAGTCACCATAGGGCAGCTGGGCCCTGCCAGAGGCTGGCATCTGCCACAGGAGTGCAGGAAAGCAGCTGGAAACGTTAAGAGGAGTCTAGAAAGCTCAGGGAAATTATCCAGGCAGACAAGAGCGAAAGAGCATTCTAGATGGAGGGAACAGTAAGAACGAAAGCAGGGAGGCTGGGAGATCATGGTCAGGGTGAACTGCAAATATTTGTCCCTGGGTGAAGTGCTGGAGATGGTGTTGGAGACGTAGGCAGGGACCAAATGCGGGCGGCTTTCCTGTGCTGAGTTAAGGAGCATGGATTTATATCCCAGGGCATTAGAGATGATGATCATTATAGCTAACGTTTATCCAGGGATTCCCATGTGCTAGGCACTATTTAGCCTTATAATATCTTTATGGGGTTAGATACTAATCTCATTTTGCAAAGAAGGAAACTTCTTTGCAGAGACCTTTAGTAACTTGCCTAAGGTCACACAACTAGTATGTTTCAGAGCCAGGATTGCGAACCCAGGAAGTCTGGCTCTATGTGGAAATGTTATACTGATTCCGGTGACTGAAGAATTTTAAATAGAGGAAAAATAGATATAATTTACATTTCTAAAGATTGTTCTGGTGGAAGCATGGCCTGTTGCATGCAGAGAGTTCCGTGTTTCTGGGTTTTACACCCCAGAAGCCAGGAAGGCACGGTCTGCAACAGTGGCTTCTCTCCTCCTGCCTTGGTATGCTGGTGCCGCCAGTGCTGGTTTAAAAAACTCCTCTGCCCTCCACTCCACCTCTGAACAAATTCCCTCCTTTCCTCCTTTCTCCTACCCACTGACCTTTGTGCCACTTGATCATTACTCAGCATCCCCCACCAACCTAGTTCTTTCTTCTTCCTCTCGATACTTCTCCGTATGTTATAAACGTGCACGTGGTCCCCGGTCACACATATCTCTATTAGGTGAGGTGATGTGCACGCTCAGTGGTCCTTATTAGTATGTGAAATGGTTGGGGACTCTGAGACAGGATCCGGGTTGGAGTCCTCGCTCTGTTATCCATGTCCCTGGGATCTGGGGCTGGCAGCAAACCTCTAAACCTTAGAGATAAACTGGGCATAATGATCGTATCTGCTCCACTGGTTGTTGTCCAAAACAGTATGAAGTAAGATTATATAATTTGTATAAATAATGTTTGTTGGTTAAATTGTCTCTAGTGCAAGAAATTTTATTTACTATTTGTACTTTATTTTGTTTTGTTTTTGTATCATTCATGGCAACTTTATATATTTTATCATTTGAAAGCTGGAGAGATCTAGGCAGATTGTGGTTAATTAGTTTCTTTTTAGGAAGACTGGGTCATTCACTGCCAGAATGGAGGTGGGGTGGGTGGGAAGGAGAACAGTTTTCTCCAGACAGTGGGCCAGACTCCTCCCCAAGTGTGATCTTGGACACATCACTTAACCTCTCTGAGCCTCAGTTTCCTTCTGAAAAATGAAGACAAAGCTACCAACTTGTTAGGACAATTGTGAAGAAGGTTAAATGAGATATTTTATGTAAAGGGCTTGGCACATAGCAAGTGTTCTGTAAATGCTAACTGTTACTGTTTTTATTCTTAAAAAAAAGCAGTTAGTATTCCAGTGTTGAGTGTTGTAAGAGTGGGGGAAAGAGGGTAAGAGGTGTTTATACAATTTCCTTCCTGTCCTCTCAGTCATCCTCCCTCATTCCCACTTCCCCCATCTTCAATCTTTTTCGCCCAGGACTTAATGAAATTGGATGTCTTGTAAACGTGTGCCAGCCTTTGCCCTATGGCCCTCAGACATGTCTTTCTAACACTCTGATATAATGAATGAAAACATGAACGGCCAAGAGTCACTGGTCACTAAATTTTCACCTCCTCACATGCTGGGTTGGTGCCCTCTGCCTGGTGAACACAGCACAGAGAGAGATTACAGGAGCCGGCTCTGCTGGCGGAGGGCTTGGTTATGTCGGCAACGTTTACCTGTGCTGATGACGAATGACCTATTCTGTCACTGATGCATGCAGAAGTATCTCCAGTTAGGGGAGAGATGGAAACAATTTTTGTTGACATGAGTTAGATGCAGGTGTTATTTTTTTTTTTTTTTTTTTTTTGAGACAGAGTCTCACTCTGTTGCCCAGGCTAGAGTGAGTGCCGTGGCATCAGCCTAGCTCACAGCAACCTCAAACTCCTGGGCTCAAGCGATCCTCCTGCCTCAGCATCCCAAGTAGCTGGGACTACAGGCATGCGCCACCATGCCCGGCTAATTTTTTCTATATATTTTTAGTTGGCCGATTAATTTATTTTCTATTTTCAGTAGAGACGGGGTCTCGCTCTTGCTCAGGCTGGTTTCGAACTCCTGAGCTCAAACAATCCGCCCGCCTCGGCCTCCCAGAGTGCTAGGATTACAGGCGTGAGCCACCGCGCCCGGCCTCCAGGTGTTAATTTCTTTACAATGGCAGCTAATTTTCTGTTTTCAGAGAGGCAAGGTAAAGCTTAAACACGAACTTCTGGCTGAAAATACTTAGTTTGTGAACCTGGCAAGCCTCTTAAATTAAAAAAACAGCCCTGGCACTGGGACTGTTAGGCTTTGTGTCTTTTCAGCAGCTTATTGCATTTATTTTACGGCTTTGAGGAATTAGAAATTAGTCTCTGAAGGCCATTTCTTTAATGACTTGGAATATTAATGTCAAAAACTTGCTTGTTGGACAATACAGTGAATACTATAGCTTTTGTCTCTAGTTGGCTGTTAGGTTCTTAACTCCTTAAAGCCTTTTTTTTTTTTTTAAATGTTTTCTTTATTGTGAAATATAATGTACATTAAGAATTGTACACCAAACAATTAAAAAGCCCAATGATTTATCATGAAGTGAATATATTTATGATTGTTGCCATTAACAAGGTGAAGACAGAACATTGCAGGTGTCCCACAAATGCCCATCTACGCCCTCCCAAGCCTCATCTTCTCTCACTCCCCCAAAGGAAACCGCTGTGCTGCCTTTCTAAAGAAAACAAAGAAGTTCTTACTAGAAGTTTTGTCACTTAAGCATTTATTTTTAAACACTACGGTTTAGTTTTGTCTTTTTTGACTTGCATGTAGATGAAATCACGCAGTATTGTTTTATGTCTGGTTTCTTTTTCTCAGCACTATGAGGTTCATCTGTGTTGTGGTGTATAGCTATAGTTCATACATCTTACTTGCTCTATTTTATTATAGGACTGTTCTACACTTTATTTCTCCATCTGACCATTGGTGGGTATTTGAAGTGTTTCCAGTTTTTAGCTATTATAAATAATGATGTTGTGAACATTCTTATACCTCTCCCTTGAGGCACATATGCATGCATTTTTGTTGGTTGTGTGCCTAAGAGTGGAATTGCTGGGACATAGAATATATGTTATCTTTGGCCTTAGAAGTGTAAAAAGCTATTTTTGTTTTTTTTTACAAAAAGCAAAATCATTACTTTCATAGAACTATAAAATGAACATGTCAAAGATTTCATTTAACTCATTAATTAATGAGCGAATCAGTAGATGTTACAACTAGTTCAAGGGAGAATTGAAAAATCTAGGCATATATAGGCAATAAGGGATGAGGACATAAATTTATTAGCAGATGCAAAACGCGTCTATCCACAGACAAAAATTGATTGCTTCTCACCAGACGCAGTTCATTTGCATTTTTATGGACAAGAAGTAGTTGTATTATTTTCCATTTTCTGCAAATTAAATAGTTGTAGAATAGCTCAAAGATGAAAGGCAGGATAACATAGAAGGGTGCACTAGACTGGACACTCAGTACTCTCGTTTTTTTTCCCTATTCAAAGTCTTTCACAATATTTCCACATGGTGGATAATACCAAACTGTTTTCCAATGTTATTTTATCAAGTTATTCTCCTACCAGAAGTGAACAGGAGTTCCTGTTGCTTCTTGCCAACAGTTGGTTTAAACTGTTGCCATTCTGGTAGGTGTGCTGTGTTATCTCTTTGTGGTTTTAATTTGCATTTTCTTGATTGAGAATAAGGTCAATCACCTTTTAGGTGTTTATTGGCTGTTTGAATATCTTCTCGTGTAAACTGCTTGTTCTAGTCTTTTTTGCCATTTTAAAAAAGTAGGTTACTCATGATATTTTCTTTGGCTGTGCAGAAGCTTTCTAATTTGATCAGATCCCATTTATTTATTTTTGTTGTTGCTGTGATTGCCTTTGGGGTCTAAATAAATCCTTTGCCTAGGCCAATGTCTGTAATAGTTTTCCAACATTTTCTTCTAGAATTCTTATAGTTTCATGCCTTAGGTTTAAGACAACCTAGGGGATGGGAGAAAATATTCGCATGTTACACATCTGATAAAGGGCTGATAGCTAGAATCTATATAGAACACAGGAAAATCAGCAAGAAAAAAATCACACAACCCTATCAAAAGGTGGGCAAATGACATGAACAGAAACTTTTCAAAAGAAGATAGACTAATGGCCAACAAGCATATGAAAAAATGCTCAACATCTCTAATCATCAGGGAAATACAAATCAAAACCACAATGAAATATCACTTATCGCCAGTGAAAATGGCCTTTATCAAAAAGTCCCAAAACAATAAAGGTTTGTGTAGATGCAGAGAGATAGGAACACTCCTACACTGCTGGTGGGACTGCAAACTAGTACAACTTCTGTGGAAAGTAATGTGGAGATACCTCAAAGAGCTACAAGTAGAACTACAATTTAATCCTGCAATCCCATTACTGTCATCTACCCAAAAGAACAAAAGACATTCTAGAAAAAAGACATCTGCACTCGAATGTTTATAGCAGCACAATTCACAATTGCAAAGATGTGGAAACAACCCAAGTGCCCATCAGTCCGTGAGTGGATTAATAAAATGTGGTATATGTATGCCGTGGAGTTCTGTTCAGCCACAAAAAACAATGGTGATCTAGCACTTCTTGTATTATCCTGGATAGAGCTGGAACCCATTCTACTAAGTGAAGTATCCCAAGAATGGAAAAACAAGCACCACATGTACTCACCATCAAATTGGTTTTAAAAGATCAACACTTAAGTGCATAGTAACATTCACTGGGTGTCGGGCAGATGGGAGCGGGGGAGAAGGGAATGGGTATATACACACCTAATGGGTGCGGTGCCACCTTCTGAGGGATGGACATGCTTGAAGCTCTGACTCAGGTGGGGCAAAGGCAATGTACATAACCTAAACATTTGTACCCCCATAATATGCTGAAAGAAAAAAAAATTAAAAAAAATAAAGGCGGATGAATGCCAATGGGTTTTCATCTTAAGGAAAGAAAAAATTGTAGGTTACTTTTCTTTTTCCTTTTTTTATGGGTAGGAATACTTATATAGATTAATATATACTTTCCAATTATAGGTGTTGCAAATATCATCTCCCACATTTTCGCTTCCTTTTTTATTCCTTTACTTATGTCTTTGATGAATGAAACGGTTCTGCTTCAGCTCATTTTTTTTAATTCTTTATTTTATAATTAATGATTTCTTGAAATCTCTCCTTAAGAAGTCTTTTGCCACTTTGATTTCACGAAAATATTTTAGTATATTAACTTATAGAAACTACATGGTTTTTGCCTTTCACATCTAGATCTAAAATCTTATTTAGAATTTATTTTTCTAAATGATGTAAAGTAGGATATCAATTTTCTCACCTAATATGATATCCAATTTTCCTGGCACCATTCATTAATAAGATTGTGCTTTCACTACTGCTTGGCAGAGGCACCCAAATGTTCATATGTGTTCGAGTCTGTTTCTGGATCTTTGGTTAAGTGCTATTGATCTACTTGACTATTTTTATACCAATACAAACACTTTTATAAGAAGTTTTATAATCTTTATTTCTGGTACAGCCAGCCCTCCCACCTTGCTGTTCTGCTTTAAGGCTATCCTGGCCCTTTTATAGTTCCTTTTCAATTTTAGAAGGAGCTCATCATTTTCCACAAAACTGGCTTTTATTTATTGGATTTTTTCTTAAGACTGCATTGAATTCTCAAAAATTCTATTCCTAGGTATTTATCCAAGAGTATAAAAACATGTTTCCACAAAAAGAGTTGTACATATATATTCATAGGACCTTTGTTCATAATTGCTCCAAACTGGAAACACTAATATATTATATTTATAAAATGTAAAACTACTAAGCAATGAAAAGGAATGAACTATTGATGCACCCAACAATATGGGTGAATCTCAAAAACATTTCATTAAGCAAAAGAAGCCAGACACAAAGGAGTACATATGGTGTGATTCTATCTATATGAAGTTTTGTAACAGCTCCAACTACTCTATAGTTATAAAAATCAATCAGTGGTTGACTGGAGTGGGGGGTGAAATGGGGAGATTAGGGTGATGAGCTACACAGGGGCATTTGAATACTTAGTGGAGTGGTGATTACAGAGATTACCAAACCATACCCTAAAAATGTATGTATTTTATTGTAAGGGAATGATACTTTAGTAAGGTAGTGTTCTTCTTTTTTCTTTTTTTTATTCTTTTCCTCCTCCTCCTCCTCCTCCTCCTCCTCTTCTTCCTCCTCCTCCTTTGTTTTTAAAGACTCCATTAACTCTATAGATCTGTTTAGGAAGAACTAATATTTTTACAAATTGAATCTTTCAATCTATGAATATGATCTGTAACTCCAAGTATTACTGCCTTTAAATTCTCTCAAAAATACTCTACTCTTTTATACATAGAGATCTTTTACATTTTTAAAAGAAATATCCTAGCTGGGCATGGTGGCATGCACCTGTAGACCCAACTACTCTGGAGGCTGAGGTGGGAGGATCACTTGAGCCCAGGAATTCAAGGCTGCAGTGAGCTGTGATTGTGCCACTGCACTCCAGCCTGGATGACAGAGTCAGACCTTGTCTCTTAAAAAAAAA
>NW_012153062.1:22610953-22611443 GCF_000956105.1 Propithecus coquereli | reverse complement strand
ATTTTTCTACCAGGAATTTTCTAGCCATCTTTTCATTATTGATTTTTAGCTTCATTGCATTGTGGGGAGAGAACATATTCTGAACAATTTCAGTACTTTGAAATGTGTGGAGATGGAGATGTGTTTGATTTCATAGCATATGGTGTATTTTTGTACATGTTTGCTATGTGCTTGAAAATATTGTGTATCTCTAGTTTTGGGGTGTAATGTTCTATATATTTATTCGGTCAACTTTGCTGTTTATATAATCCAAATTTTCTATTTCCTCACTAATTTCTTTTGTCTTTTTTGTTTTATAGCTTTATGATAGAGGTGTGTTAACGTTCCATACTATGATTGTAGACTTGTCTTTTTTGCCATTACAAAGTGACTCTCCATATACGTAGCAAGACTTTGAAGAATAACATTTTAAAGAATGTTAAACAACCGTGCATTTCTGGAATAAACTCAATTGCGTCAAGATGGATTAACATTTTTATATATTGCTATA
>NW_012153062.1:22596818-22599662 GCF_000956105.1 Propithecus coquereli | reverse complement strand
GCACTTATTTTGAGGTATTATTAAGTGTTTTTGATATAATGAAAGTTATTTTTTGAAATTTCATTTTGTTTATAGCTGGTATATAAACATGTTTATGTTTGTTTATTGAACATTATATCCAGCAATCTTGCTAAATTCACTTGTCTGTAGATTCTTTGGATTTCTACATTCCCAATCATATCATCTGCTAAAAATGACACTTTTATTTATTTTTTTCTAAATGTTTTATCTTTTATATCTTTTTCTTACCTGATTAAACTGGCTAGAACAATTAATAAGATGTTGATTTCAAACAGAAAGCTTTCAACATTTCACCAATATATGTTAGTTTTACAGTAGGCTTTGAAAAGATACATTTTAAAGGAATTTTCCTTCTATTTCTCTTTTGCTAAGAGTTTTTAATCATTAATGGATGTTGAATTTCATCAAAGCTATTCTTACATCTATTAAAATCATTATATGTATTTTCTTCTTAATTCTGTTAATGCGAAGAATAACATTTTAAAGAATGTTAAACAACCGTGCATTTCTGGAATAAACTCAGTTGCGTCAAGATGGATTAACATTTTTATATATTGCTATATTTGATTTGCTAATATTTTATGTAAGTTTTTCACCTCTATGTTCATGAATGAGATAGACCTCAAATTTTCTTTCCTCACAAAGTCTATGTAAGGTTTTGCTTATCAAGGTCATGCTGAAAGTGAGTTAGGAAATGTTTTCTTTTTTTCTGTTATCTGGAGGTATTTGAGTATGATTAGCATTGTTTCTTCTTCAAATTTCTGGTAGAATTCTCTGATGAAGTCATCAGAATTTGGTGTTTTCTTGGTGGTAAGGTTTTAAATTATGCATTAAATTTTTTAATTCACTAAGAGCAGTTTTAGGTTCACAGCAAAATTGAACAGAAGGTACAGAGATTTTCCGTATGCCCCCTGCCCCATACATGCATAGCCTTTCCCATTACCAACACCCCCTCCCCGCCCCCCGCAGAGTGGTACATTTGTTACAATTGATGAACCTACACTAACTCATCCTTATCACCCAAAGTCCCTAGTTTATGTTAGAGTTCACTCTTAGTGTTGTGTATTCTCTGGGTTTGGACAAATGTATAATGACAGGTATCCACCATTGTAGTATTATACAGAGTATTTTCACTGCCGTAAAAATCCTCTGTGCTTCCCCTATTCATTCATCCCTCTCTCCCACCATAACCCCTGGATACTACTGATGTTTTTTACTCTCTCTATAGTTTTGCCTTTTCCATAATGTCATATAGTTGGAACTTTATGGTACGTAGCCTTTTCAGATTGGCTTCTTTCCCTGACTAATATGCATTTAGGGTTCCTCTATGTCTTTTCATGGCTTGATAGGTCATTTCTTTTTAGTGCTGAATACTATTTCATTACCTAGGTGTACCACAGTTTATTTATCCATTCACCTACGGAAGGACATCTTGGTTGGTTCCAAGTTTTGGCAATTATGAACACAACTGCTATAAACGTCTGTGTGCAGGTTTTGCATATACATAGGCTCTCAACTCCTGCAAGCAAATGCCAAGGAGAGCAATTGCTGGATAGTACGGTAAGAGTATGTTTAGTTTTGTATGAAACTGCCAAACTGTATTCCAAAGTGACTGTACCATTTTGCATTGCCACCAGTGGTGAATGCAAAGTTCCTGTTGCTACACATCCTCCCCAACATTTGGTATTGCTTGTATTCTGGAATTTGGTCAATATAATAGGTGTGTAGAAGTATTTCATTGTTGTTTTAACTTGCATTTTCCTGATAACATATCATGTGGAGCATCTTTTCAAATGCTCATTTTTCATCTGTATATCCTCTTTGGTGAGGTGTCTGTTAAGGTCTTTGACCCAGTTTTTAATCAAGTTGTGTTCTTATTGATGAGTTTTAAGAGTTCTTTTATTTTTGTATTGCATGTTCTCACTAATAAGTGGGAGCAAATAATGTGTACATATGGAAGCAGAGTGTGGAATGATGGGCAGTGGAGACTCAGGGGCTGGGGGGTGAGAGAGGGGTGAATGATGAGAGGTTGCTTGGTGAGTACCCTGTGCATTGCATCAGTCATGTATTCACTGAAGGCTCTGACTTCACCACAATGCAATATATTAATGTAGCAAAATTGCACTTGTGTCCCATGAATAGACACAAATAAAAAATAAGTGGGGGGAAAAAGAGTTCTTTGTATATTTTGGATGACAGTCCCTTATCTGATACGTCTTTTGCAAATATTTTCTCCCAGTCTGTGGCTGGCCTTATCACTCTCTTGACAGTGGCTTTTGCAGAACTGGAATTTTTAATTTTAGTGACGTCCAGCTGGATCATGCCTTTTGTGTTGCAACTAAAAAGTTATCATAAAACCCAAGGTCCTCTATATTTTCTCTTATATTATCTTCTAGGAGGTGTGTGTGTGTGTGTGTGTGTGTGTGTGTGTGTGTGTGATCATAGGTCTATTTTGAGTTAATTTTTGTGAAGGGTATAAAGTTCTGTCTAGATTCAGTGTTTTTGCAAGTGCAGTATAATTTCTTAGTAGATTAAGACTTGAGATTTTCAGATTTTCTGTTTCTTTTTGGGTCAGTTTTGGTGAGATGTATTTTTCTAGAACTTTGCTCATTTCATCTAAATTTTCAAGTTTATTGGCATAAATTTGTTCATAATATATTCTTATACATTTAATGTCTGCATCATCTATACATATGTCCTTTTTTATTTCTGAAATTGTTTTTCCATGGTCAGTTTTCCCAAGGTTTATTAATTTTGTTAATATTTTCAACACTTCCCTGTGTTGATCTTTTATATTGTATGTTTGTTTTGACTTCTCTCATT